>NW_019385475.1:117752-205779 GCF_000671375.1 Centruroides sculpturatus | reverse complement strand
TATTGATAAATATATTTTATTTCATAATAATAATATTATTTAATTTAAAAAAAAGTTATTTATATTTAATGGAGAGAAGTTGTTTTAATTCTGTCTAATAAAAATAAAAATATGCTTGTTTTTTTATAATTATTTTCTATATTTGTATTTAGAATTTCTTTAAGAAAAAAAAATCTTATTTTTTTTGTTCTTTTATGATTTAAGATTTAATAATATATATTTTTTTTCTTTTTTGCTTTATGTTCTGAAATTGCATTGTTTATTATAATTACACTTATACGTCTCTCTTCCTCTTAAAAAATCACAAGAAAGGAAGAAAAAATAAAATTAAAAAAAAAAAAGAAAACTTAGTTTCATATTTTATTTTATTATACAAAGCTTAATAACCATGTTTTTCCATTAATTTTTTCTTCTTATTTTTATGTATTCTATTAAAATTCTTGTATTTTCTGTACTTCTTTGTTTTTATTATCTTATAAAACTTCATATATTTATAAGGCCTGGCATTTTTTTTAAAAGGAGGAATAATTATTTTACGCATTATTTAATGTAAAAATATGTCGAGAAATTGAGAAATATTTTATTTTTCTGAATTCATTTTTCTGTTTCTTAAAAAAAAAAAGAAGAAGAAAAAAAAACATTTTTCATCCATAGAGAAGAGAAAACGATGGAGGGAAAAAAAAGGAAGAAAAGAAGAAGAAAAAAAGGTTAAAACGGAACAAAAAGTTTAATAAAGTAGGGAAAAAAAATAGAAAAACTAATAAATCGTCGATCGAAAGTTTATACAATGGGCTCTAACATTAGGATAAAACCTTTAATGATCACATCATGTAACGACTTTCCGAATTAAAAAAGAAATTTAAACAATTACTACTAGTTTAATTTGATTAATGATATATTTACCGAATAAATTCATCTTTACGAATTAAAAATTTAGTAAACAATTTTATATATATTTTTTTTTTTACATATAATGAATTATTATCTTTCAAAATTAATGATTAAATTTTCATTCAATATAAATAATGTTCTTACTAAGTAAAAACTTATATAAACAATATTTTAAAACTGTAAAAATTTGTGTAAACAAATGAATTTCTTACTCTTTTTTTTCCTTTTTACTACGGGAATGTTACTATAGTAGCATCATTTTTTACGACCAGAATCTATTTATAGAAGTTATTTTTGGGGGTAGAGAGAGAGAGAAAGACTTTTAAAAGTAGACTTTTTTAAAGATGATGTAAACAAGTTTATTCGTTCAATAAACAGGCAATGGGATAAAAGAAATATTACCAACGTTTCTGTTTATGATAGGAAAATAGATAGAAAGGACTTGAATAAAAAGTAGCTTCTGCTTATATAAAAATAACTTTTCACTCTTATAAATTAATATTAAAAATTATTATTATTTTTTTTTAAAATAAGTTTGAAGAATATTTTTTAAAAAAATAATAAACGGAAATAGTAGAAAAAAATTATTTCNGTAAAAATATAAAAGCTACATTCCTGAAACATAAAAAAAACCCTCCAAAAATACAAGCGAATTCGGAATTTTTGTAAGTAAAAAGAATTAAATACATTATAAGTAACAATTTTAATTCGTATCAGACTCTAAAATGTTTTGAACAAACTAAAAAAGTCGGAGGCGCACAAACTGCACCCAGAACGCTTCTAGCTTACTAATTACCAGATTAGCCTAACGTGATACAGGGATTTTGCAGGCTTAAAGGAGACAGTAGATGCACGATGTGAATCCCGAACGAAGGAACTTCCCCCGGGTGGCTAGAAGAGGAAGAGAAGAGACAATCAGGAGGATTCTCCTGTCGACACCGACGATAGATTAAGTTCAATTCTTTTCTCTACTCCCATGACGATCCAAAATGCTGTTGGCCGTCTTATTTCGCTTCTAACTCCACAGAATTGACAAAATAAATGACTTTTGTTCTTTTTTTTTCGGTCCGAGCATCTTTAAATTTTTAAAACAATTAAATGAATCGTTATAATTATATGTCGCGCTTTTCTCCGTAATAACTTCTTCCACTCGATAAAATATTACGTTTATGTATTTTAATGAGTCGTAAATATTTAAACATTCGAATAAAGTTAACAAATTTAGTCAAATTTAATTACGAAAGTCAAATATTTTAAAAGTAATGACTAACTTTGCTGATATCTGATGTTGACAATTATTTTCCAATAAAAGGCACAGAGATGGTAATGTTATGTATTTATATTTAATTAGCACTCCTACGCGTACATTAATTATGATAACTTGAATGTAATTATTAAAGCGAGATGCAAAAGATGTTACAGAAATTGTTGTTGCTAACCATATTAAAGAGAGATGGTAATTTTCAATGTCCTGTGCGGTCGCAGATGGTTATACGAAGTGTTATGGTCACCTATATACTTCTCTATTAATACGATTAGCAGGCATAAAATCCTCCCCTTTACTAAAATATTCCAGATGGCAGCATTTGCTTTTGGCGATTATTCAGCGATGACAGATGGGCTTCTCCTTATGTCTGCAGGAAAGACTCTTTTAAAGGGGAAACACAAACAGAATTTTTCTTCATGAAAAATACGGAATTTATTGTTTGCCGTTTTATGTTGTTTAATGAAAATACATCTTAATTATCGTTTGAATTACATTACATGCTTTTACTAGCACCAATAGAATAATGGTGGCTTTGTTCGATTTTTCTGGATGTTTTATTAAAATCTGTGAGTGGAGGAGAACAATAAATTAAAATATATATAACCTGACAGAAAGGAAAATGATTTACAATGTCGTATTATTATTTTAATATAATTACCGTTCTTGAAAGAAGTATTTTTTATAATCAAACGAGCCATTGGAGCAGTAAGAATATTTTCATTGATATAGATTATATGATAATCAGTCGAGTATAATTTTCTAATGCATATTGTATATTGTATATGTATTAGAAAAATTTGAAAGTTTCTCATTCAGAATGTATTATGTATGAAAGCTGTGTCTAAATAAGGAAATAAAAGAAGAAAAAAAAATCTTCAGACAATTTTTATTTTTTTATTTTTTAAGCTTTAAGATCCAAGATTATTAAAAGTTTTCGTTAAGATATTTTTTACTTAAACCAGCTGTGTTACAAAAGTTGAACGACTCATTGAATTTCTTATGCGGAACAATGTTTCGTCATGGCAGGTGTTTCCCTCAAGCAAAATCTAGAACGTCGTTTAAAGAAACATTGAGTTTTATTCAAGACTATCTCTCTATTATAATCGTGACACAAACAAGTCCAAGATATCTTTCTATTGTTTCCATTGTTTTAACGGATTTTAACGTAACGCCAGAAGAAGAAAAGCAGCATGAATACCAACCAAGGAGTGACAAGTGAAGACGATAAGTACCACAAGAAAGCTACTTAGCTGAGGAGCCGGAAAAAGGTATTATGTTTTTAGATATCTTTCTTTGTACTCTCACGGTTTCAAGAAAGAACAGAACTCACAAAAGAGACGACTCTAAACACTAAACTGAAGATATAATACCACTTAAAAACTTATATTTGGTTTCTACGCATGCATAATTTGGATTCTTTCAACTTCACGTTTTTAAATTATTTTAAATATCATTGAAATTAATGAGATTTACTCGGTGACAAACAGAATTTACAGTAGAAACTTTCCGAATAGTCGTTGCAGATTCCAATTACCTAACCTATTTATGAAATGTGGAAAATATTTTAAGTTGTATCAAGTGTTTTTTAAAGCACTCTACTTCTTTTTTTTAAACATAAATTTTGTATATTTTATGGTAAGTATTTCCTCTGCGCACATACGATTGTGTCACATCCGAAAAATAATGACTGGATAGTCCATTTTACTGTGCTTAAATAAAGACATTTTCATTTTTCGCCCTATAAAATAAACAAATTTTATGAATGATCTAAGCCGAAAAGAATTTATCTATTTAAAAAAAACATCGAATATATTATTAACTAGGAATAAACATGCATCAATTTATATATATATATATAAATTTTCTTTTTTATTCTCAGTAGAATTCACACATCTGGAAATATTCTCTTCCTTAAATCACGCGAGAAAAATGTTCATTCTTTATATGTCAAACCGAATTTTGTTTAGTGTAAAAATATAAAAGCTACATTCCTGAAACATAAAAAAAACCCTCCAAAAATACAAGCGAATTCGGAATTTTTGTAAGTAAAAAGAATTAAATACATTATAAGTAACAATTTTAATTCGTATCAGACTCTAAAATGTTTTGAACAAACTAAAAAAGTCGGAGGCGCACAAACTGCACCCAGAACGCTTCTAGCTTACTAATTACCAGATTAGCCTAACGTGATACAGGGATTTTGCAGGCTTAAAGGAGACAGTAGATGCACGATGTGAATCCCGAACGAAGGAACTTCCCCCGGGTGGCTAGAAGAGGAAGAGAAGAGACAATCAGGAGGATTCTCCTGTCGACACCGACGATAGATTAAGTTCAATTCTTTTCTCTACTCCCATGACGATCCAAAATGCTGTTGGCCGTCTTATTTCGCTTCTAACTCCACAGAATTGACAAAATAAATGACTTTTGTTCTTTTTTTTTCGGTCCGAGCATCTTTAAATTTTTAAAACAATTAAATGAATCGTTATAATTATATGTCGCGCTTTTCTCCGTAATAACTTCTTCCACTCGATAAAATATTACGTTTATGTATTTTAATGAGTCGTAAATATTTAAACATTCGAATAAAGTTAACAAATTTAGTCAAATTTAATTACGAAAGTCAAATATTTTAAAAGTAATGACTAACTTTGCTGATATCTGATGTTGACAATTATTTTCCAATAAAAGGCACAGAGATGGTAATGTTATGTATTTATATTTAATTAGCACTCCTACGCGTACATTAATTATGATAACTTGAATGTAATTATTAAAGCGAGATGCAAAAGATGTTACAGAAATTGTTGTTGCTAACCATATTAAAGAGAGATGGTAATTTTCAATGTCCTGTGCGGTCGCAGATGGTTATACGAAGTGTTATGGTCACCTATATACTTCTCTATTAATACGATTAGCAGGCATAAAATCCTCCCCTTTACTAAAATATTCCAGATGGCAGCATTTGCTTTTGGCGATTATTCAGCGATGACAGATGGGCTTCTCCTTATGTCTGCAGGAAAGACTCTTTTAAAGGGGAAACACAAACAGAATTTTTCTTCATGAAAAATACGGAATTTATTGTTTGCCGTTTTATGTTGTTTAATGAAAATACATCTTAATTATCGTTTGAATTACATTACATGCTTTTACTAGCACCAATAGAATAATGGTGGCTTTGTTCGATTTTTCTGGATGTTTTATTAAAATCTGTGAGTGGAGGAGAACAATAAATTAAAATATATATAACCTGACAGAAAGGAAAATGATTTACAATGTCGTATTATTATTTTAATATAATTACCGTTCTTGAAAGAAGTATTTTTTATAATCAAACGAGCCATTGGAGCAGTAAGAATATTTTCATTGATGTTTTATCACAAGTCGTACTCCTGCTTTACATGTTTCATTACTTTGATGCAAATAAATTAAAGAATTTTTTAAAGTTAGTTTATTTACTATTTTATAATTTAAATAATAATTATATTAAGTATGTAGTAACTTATAAATGACGTTTACAAATTAGAATTTTTCTTGATATCACGTGATATCAGCATCTCCCTTTATCAGTGGAGTAAAATACTGTTTATGTTCTTCGTGTTTCACATCTAATTAAGCTAGAAATTCGCATTAATTCTTAACAGATGTCTTCGGATACAAACACGAAACTGTCGTCACTTAATTGACACAATAAAAGATTAGAACATACTTCATCAAAAGAATTTCTATAGATTCTTCTCTTCCCTTTTTGATCATATCATTCGTATAATATTTATCCTCTATCTAGAACAATTTCTATAAGCACTTAAAATTCGACTTGATAAACAATTAGTAGCAGCGTGGAATATAAATTGCAGAAATTTAGGACAATAACACGTAATATATCATCATAAATTTATTCTAGAGATGTGTGACTAATATAATACACATCACGATACCCCTTATTTTCTAGTTTTATGTATTTAAATATAGTTTATATTACACGCAATTATGCGATTAATATCAGTTTTTACTCGTTAATTCGAATCACTGACTTATTCATTAAGTTTTAAGAAAATATTTTAATAAAAAACATATTTAATAAAAATTAAAAACCGGATATTCTGCCTTCGTGACAACAATTTATAACAATAAAGCAGATATTTTATCTCATGTTTGCATTACGTTTTCTATCAGCCGTTCGTGTTCACGAATATTATCTTTTAAAGTGAAAGATTAAAACGTTAGAATTTCAATTATATTTTATTTTCGTGAAATTCGGATAGATAAGTATCAATTAAAATGCTAAATTAAATAGATTAAAACTTAATTTTTTTTTAAATCTTGATTTATACGAATCCTTATTTACCACGTCGTTATTTTCTTTTCTGATCCACTAATCTTTTAAATTCGTCTGCCCAATGACAATCCGTCGCTTACATCACGTGGCAATTTGATCGATCAGTCGTCTTTCTCCTATGTACACACCCCGTCAAAAGTATAACCGTCATAGGTAGCTCATTACTTCTTACAGTACACGTGTCTTGATGTCTATGTGAAGATTAATCAGTGCAGGATTACCAATAGCTGTATAGAGAAATATCAGCAAAAAATCACCCGCTGTTCCTTCGTTCGTTGACTTCTCTTGATTGGTTGCCTTGGAAACGGGAGTCGCAGGATTAATTTCTCCGGTCATCTGACTGTCACGTCGGATGCTGAGTATTATAAATAAATAAATAAATAAATGTAAATACATAATATAAAGTTGTTTTTTATTTCATCAAATTTTGGAATTTAATGAGATGATCGGATTAATCGCTTTTAATAAACTTTAAAAAATTTCGAGTGAAAAAGTGGAGGAGAAGATGCACAGAAAAGGAAAAGAAAAAACAATGGACGAGCTAAAATCAATTTTCATTGACAATTAAGAGACATTAATTATTCATGTCGAAAATGATCTCGTCTTTATGGATTTCGGAATTGAACCCTTTTCCGAAAGTCGTAACGAGTTCGTCGTTTATATAATTTACATTCTATTCATTAATTCTGCTTCTAGTAAACTCTTCTCTTTCGTTTATTTCATAGCCAAAGGTAATTTCGGGAGGATAACAAATAAAATATTTTTAACTTTGTCGTATATAAAGATAAGTATTTTATTTCTCTCAGATATATCAAATAAATAACAAACTTTAAACATAGTTATACTCTCGAGGGATTTAAATCTTTCTAGATTTCTTGGGCAAACAAAGATAATAAATATGCTTAAAATATTCTCCATGCTAGACAAAGACACGTTCTAAGTAAATAAAAAGCAACAGAAGCGTTTTCCTTCAGTGACAATAGGATCTCGTGAGAATACCAGAGAACGAGATAGGGAGATACTGATTTTCTCGACGACTACTCACGACGTAAGCTCCTTCCTTCATTACTTCAATTCCAAGCAGCGAGGTGTCCGTCCTCTTGAATAGAACTACTGAGCGGATAAGGATTTGGTGTTCCTTAATGGGTCGTCCAACTTCTTTGTTGCCACACTGGTTTAATGAACAAATAGACTACATTAGTTTCTTAGTGTCCTAACAAGACTATGTCTTTTGTTCTTGTTAATAATTGCCCGCTGTTTCTTTAATAATTGTTCCCTAATTATTCTCTTGCACAATAAGAAAGTCTGACATGGATTGGACAATTCTTAAATTTTCCGTTTCTACAAGTTTTAATTTTCTTTTTTTTTCTCCTCCCTCCCGCTCTCTTTTCGTGTTTTGTTCATTTATAAATCTAGGTATACCAATAATAATTCTTTCGAGCTTAAAATAATTAAGAGTTTAATGAATAAAAGATTGTTATCGACAGATATTAACATTTTGACTTAGCTGTTAAACAGGAAAGTTATGTAGCACCTTGGTGGAAGACATCAATCATTCGGAGAGGGGGAAGACTTTTTTCCTTTCTCCAATTCTGTAACGGATTTGGCGTAATTCGAGAAAATTCTACGTTACTTCAAATACATTAAAAGCCAAAAAATCTCGATGAAAAAATATACATCTCCGTTATATTCTCTGTGTAATTGCTAGTTATTCCGCTCGAATTTCTGTCAATTTGGAAATAAGAAACGGGGATAATTTTTATGATCCGCATCTCTTGTAGCTTAGAATTTTATTTCCGACTTATATAACCCCGAAGAAGTGGATATCCAATATCTATTCTATCCAATCCTTCGGCAGTAAAATGATGCCATGTCTCTTATTTTTACGAAAGCGTTGTGTAAACGAAATTCAGTTGCTGCTTGCCAAAGTCATCGACCGTTGACTGATTGAGTTACCTAGCAGTTTGATCGATTCGTAATGTCTGGAACAAGGGATCGTGGCATCACGTCCCACACGCACGAGAAGCGAACAGGTAGGAGCGAATAAGAAAATGCGGATAATAAGTGTCAATTCGATGAAAAGTTACAATAAAAAGGAAGGTTAAAGGAGATATTCTCTACGAAAATAACTTTCTGAATTTATTTTTCACTTTCCAAACTCAATTTTATCATTTCCCGAGGTATTATATTACATAAAATTTATGCCAGAGGAAATATTGAGAGTTTAATTTATCTTTGTATAATGGGATGATTTATAATATAACGTTAAGTGAATTCATTATTACGGTTAATATTAAATTACCGAATGTATAGGAGAATTAATAACGGAATTTAATTTTAAATATTATGAATATTATTAATTTTAAAGAATTTTAATTAATTGTTGAATAATGTAAGTAATAAAAAATTGATAAAATTGCTGGGAGATGGAATAAAGTGAGTGTTGTTTTCAGATTTTTAACGTTTGAAAAGATGGAAAGCGACTCGATCATCAAAACACCTGAGGCTTTCACTACACAAGCAACTTTGACACCTTGCCAGACAATGTCTTCTCTTCAAGTATCCAGTCCATTCGGCTTTATCTCGTCTGGGATCGTTTACAACTTCCTGTTTAGAAAATAGAATAAAAAGCTTCGGTGAGAATGAAAGAAAAAAAAAATAATATTGTACTCGTTTCTTTAAGGAGAAATTGTTAACAAAATTCTATTTTTATAATATACGCATTGGTCGTAACATATATTTCATTATATAATACGTCAATTTTCTTCAATTAATCGAGTTAATTTACACCAAATAAACAGCATTTTTAATCGGCATTTCGTCATATATTTTTATTGATTAATGAATTTAAATTCCGAAAAGTGTTTTTACGGATAGAAAATTAAAAGAGAGAGAGATTTATCCCAGTACGGAGACAGACATACGTACTCTTATGACAAATCATAAACAGTTTACAGAGAATTTAATTAATAGGACTTTAATATAGAAGGAACGCTACCTTCTTACAGACTTTTATTAATTAGAGTTGGTCGGACACCAGATGTCACCGGACGTCTTGTCAAGAGGAGGTGAGAAACAAAGAGAAAGAAGAGAGAGAGAGAGAGAAAAAAAAAGACACGGTCGGCGGCATTTGGACGCCTTCAATCGAAGTTGTTCGCCTAATTCCGAAGTTGGGAGTTGCTGCTCTCTCGACTCGGCAGTTGGAAAGATAATAGCTTCTGCGGCTTTAATAACTTCACTAGACACTTGTTGTTCGCGTAATTAAAACAGCAGGATACACTTCGTGATGTGTGCAAGTTCTGCGGTTCTTCACGCAGTTTGCGTGATCTCGCCTGGCTTGGCTTTTTTAATATACATTTATTCGTAATTTGATTTTCTGAACTTCCTACATGTTTTAATTTTCTCTTTGTAATTATTTTTGCGCATCCCGAGCAGAATTTATGAAAAGAAAAAGGTATAAACATGCAGTTTTCACAACTAATTAAATTCTAGGAAGCTTTCTTTCGACACGAAAGAGACAAAATGAAAAGAAAAATAGAACAAAACAAAAAACAAAACATATTTTTAAGTAAAAACATTATTTAAGTTTTCGGTTCTAGAAATTGTTTTAGTTTAATTGCCCACATAGTTGATCCCGAAGAAGCAGAAAGAGAGAAATATTATTTTCTAGCAGTTTAAATTGACAATTTAGCAGTTTAAATAATTGTTATAGACAACGATGACATTTGGCCAAAGATCATAGTTCGGGAGGATGATCGAAAGAGTAAAATTACTTCAAGCAAAAAGCACTTAGAGTATGAAACAGGAGGAAGGTTTAACTGTCGTGTCCACATCAAACGATGGTTTCGAAGACCATTAAGGCGTTCCACCTTCCTGCTTAAACGATTTCCTATAATTGGTAAGAATAACGATAATGGTAACGCATGTGCGAGCGAAAAAAAAAAAAAAATATTATTTACTTAGCACTTCCTTTTATGGCAAACCATTTAATAAATGACCTTGATAGTAACAATATTTTAATTATTGTGACGTACGCTCGATACTTTATTATTATTGACCATTATTACTTATAATGAAATGTTAAAGAATTACCGGTGACATTTATCGACCTTTCCGAAGAGAATGCTTCAAAGTAAGATTCATTTAATATTACTTTTAACTACTTTCCACACACCCATGTAAATAATTTCGTTTATTTTCTAGGAAAG
Source organism: Centruroides sculpturatus (assembly GCF_000671375.1). Lineage (NCBI taxonomy): Eukaryota > Metazoa > Arthropoda > Arachnida > Scorpiones > Buthidae > Centruroides > Centruroides sculpturatus. The sequence continues at coordinate 195,077 of NW_019385475.1, read as the reverse complement.
ACAATTTTAATCTTCTCTTGTCTCGTCTCGTTCGTAATTATTATCGGTTCGATATACAAATTCAAAGCTCATCCTTACCTTGCCGATTTCTACGAAAACAAAATTGATCCAATATTAAATCTGTTATACGATTATTGCCAATATATCCTGAATATCGTAAAAATGCTGATAGATATAGCTGGAGAAGCCTTTTTAATTCTTAGTAAAATAATCATCTTCGTCTATCGCTTAGTGGATGCATCGATAGACGTGGTTTCCGACTGGGTCATAAAAGTTTCGGATAGATTTATATTGAAACTATCGAGTATAAAAAATTGGAATAAGAAGAAAACCAAGCTGGATCTAATTCAAAAATGGATTTACCAAAACATCCAATATTTAGAATCGTTAATTCGAGGAAGCAAATGTAAGAAATGGGAAAATTTAGAGATATTCGAAACGATCGAGTATATCCAGTATACTAGTAGAAAAATTCGAAGAATTTATAAATATAGAAATGAAAAAGTATGCGGATGTTGGGAAATTTTGAATCCCAATTGTTGGATATTTATAATATTTAGATGGTGCGATATACCTCAATACGAAATAAGAACAACTTTCCCCTTTCTGATGCGATCAATTTTACTAACAGTTTCTATTCAACTCTTCATTCGATGTCTGTGGGTGGGATCGTTCCCTTAAAAATGTTCAATTACCGACTTACTTCAGTTTAATTAACTTTATATCCGTTAAATAAATAATTTTGTCGTTAATTGTATTATTTTACTTCATTAAATATTTCTATGCCCACGACATCTTAAAAGTGTTGTTGTAATGAAAGTTAAAATTAAATATTTTTGCAAAAAACTTCGAGCTAACGTGTAGACGAGGTAAAGTTGTAGGAATTATTTAAATAATTCTGCGGAAGAATTATAATTAGAGAAAGAAGAAAAATGAATATAAACAGAAAATTACTTTAACTAACCGAGAAACATATTTTAGTAGATAGTTCAGAGTTATTAAACTTTTTCCATTAGGAAGAACTTTCAAATTTAATACTAAAGTGTTTATAATAAACATTAAAATAATCAAAATCTTTAATTCGATTTCAAAAACAAATTAGTGTTTAACATAAGTATCTGGAATATTGCCAAATAAGATTAACCAAATTAGCATATTTGAAATTAAATTACTGCAATGGTATCGCCGTGACATTTTCCTTTTTTCTCACTCCCCCCCCTCTCTGGCTTCATTCGCTTTAACACCTTCTAGCGATAAGATTAAATTATACCTATTAATACAATGTATCTAGATGAAGAGTAAAATCAGATATTAACTCGTGAGACCAAAAAAAAAAAGATATAAATTTTTATATTTGAAAGATTTAGTGTGAAGAAATAATATAGTTTCTTCCGGCATCCAACAAAAATCCTCCAGAGAAGCATTTCAATATAACGAAATGACACAGCACCTGCGTCTTTGTCGTCAAAGATGTGACGACGTGGATCCATCATACCTAATACGAGTCGAGAAAATGCCGTGGCCAAATAGGTCCATCTTATACACGATACAAACAGTCTGGTATCATCTTTGGTAGCATCTGGTTTTTCTGAAGAAAATCCCCTCGTGCTTTCTAGCTAAGAGCTAAAGCGTGTTAAGAAAAAAGTTCTTCCAAAATAGAGAAAATAGCTAAGAAAAATGACCAGAAAAAATAACATTGCGTTACGATCTGTATAACGGGCTACGAAAACCTAGAAAACACGGCAGATGCGTCATATTACTTTATACACATATATATATATATATATATTCCAGTAGGAAAATAAATGTCAACAGCCAAGTCTCATTTCCATTTAAAAAAATAAAATAAAATTTAATTTTTCGGGATTTACTTTTGCAAAGTAACGTCGGAAGATGTTTTCTAGGATCAGAACTTCTGATGGAAAACGTATATTACCTCTAAGAACAGTTAGAAAACTTTATTATCAACAGAATTACCGAATTAGATACTGATGCCCACCTAAATGATACATTACTTTCGCTTTCTCCGCATTCGTCTGATCAAAATGTACGATTTATCGAGAGAAGACTTAATTTTGGAACTTTAAAAGTTAATTTAAACTTTATTGGTTTCAAGAATTACCAATTCTGCCAGCTTTATGTAACTAATCGATTAGCTCTGCTTCCTTGAATACAAGTAATAAATGATACTTAAGAAGGAAAAATCGAGTTCCTTTTAAACTAAAATTAAACACTTTACAAGCAAAAATAAATATTTATATAAATGTAATATAAATTTTTTTATTTATTTAAAGATCTATCTATTCATAAATATTTAAAATGCAATTCCTATCGCTTCCATACAATTTGCTAGAGGCATTGAGTTAAAAGGGAGGATAATAATATAATTTAAAATACTTTAAACTTATCAAAATAACGAATTTTAATATATTTTTATTATCAAATTACAGTTAAACTGTATTATTAATAAAGTATGCTAATTCTTATCTTCTTTCCCTTTGTAAAAAACTGTATTATTCTTATGAATATCATCAATTTTGAATTATATTACTAGGATAAAATTTGATTATCGGGGCATGATGTATTAATTAAATTTAGATAAAATAATTTTATGTAAAACGTTAACAAGTGCTTTTGATCCATATTAACTTTATAGACTTTCAAAATTAATAAAATGAATCTTTTTTGAACTACTTTAAAGTTCCTAATGTTAATTTGCCGATAGTCTGCGGAAATTGCATGCAAATTAATTTCAATTTTCCTCGATTATTACAAAGCTTGAGGGGTTTATTTTTTATGTTAAAGTAATGCGAAATTCTCGCATCGATAAGAATATTAAACATTTCTATTATAACAAATATATAACATTATTAAATATCGTTTTATATGTCGTTGTTCCTGACAATCCTAAGCTACTTTATCATTAAATTTTAAGTGTTTTTTTTTTCACTTAGAATTTATCCTCTTATCTGCATAAATTGATTGATTGATAGTTGAAGTCTCATAATTTTAAATCAGTCATTTAAAATAATAAAAAAAGAAACTTAAAAAAAAATGTAGATGAAGTGAAATCAGTCAACTCAACTCTTCTAATAAATCAAAATTTCAATTTGAAAATATTAAGTCAATTCAGTTTAGCCGGTTAAATATGTGAAATATTATAGGAAAAAATCAGCCAAGCAAAAAAATACAGGAACATCATTATTAGACAAAACAAGCTGAGCGCGTCGTTTTAATTTGCCATTATATCCAACAGCATATGACCCTCAGGTCATATGTCACAAGTCTTATATCTGATTATGTCATTTCTTTCTTTGGGAAATCTCAGAAGAGTCATAATTCTTCATTTAGTAAGTGGCTGAGCGTGTTGAACATTTTTCTTCCTCTAATTTTCTTTCTTTTTTTATATTTAAAAAAAAAAAACATTTTTTGGAAAAATATTTTAACGCCATCTCGTCTTATTAGTAGGAAGTATATAGTAACTATAATAAAGAAAAGCCGAGTTATTTAACTAATTACTAGCAATTATCATTAAGGAAAAACTTTAACGGTAATGTAACATTACCAGAAACACGTCCATTACAAAGGAATCGAGGTGGATGAATAAAGGAAAGGAGATATACAGGAAACTTTACTTAACGCTTCTATCTGGTGCGCTGATGGTCACGGGTGCCATTGTAATTGGTGTAAGGCTACTTGTGGCTGAAGTGGAAGACTCGTGACAAAAAGTCAGAAACTTCGTTAGGCAAGAACGAAGTCGAGTATCATTAAGAGCAGTCCACTAACGAAAAAAACAATTAGTTATTCGTCGAAGGAGAAACTGATATCGCCGACATTTAAGATCGAAAGTGCGGCAATAATTTTTCTTTTAATATATATTAACTATCGTAGGTTATACCAATTGGATAACGATTAAATTCAAATTGCAAAATTTAGGAGATCAATCAAGCGTGGAGACTATATTTGCAACATTTATAATAGGCACTGCCAGAGGATTAAGCTGGAGACACGTTAGTGGATAATGGGCACCAATGGGACAACATTAAGCAGATACAACCCATTAAAGGGAATGTTAGCAGAAAGTCAATTCAGCAGCATCGGAGTTGGAAAACTTTTAAGACTATTTAGGTCAGTGTTTTAATTTTCATCGCTAAGCAAACTCGTTATTTCTGGCAAAATTCCCTTCTAGTTGAAGAGGAAAATTCCGTTTGCTAAATTCTACGTTTCTTTCTTTGTTTTAAGCTTGAATTAAAAAAAGAAAAAAACACGAAAGAAATATTATAAGTTATCTTCTTAAGAAGCGGTTTTGGCTTTATTATAGAAAATGTAGTATTGTTAAGACACGACTGGTTTTTTATGCAGAGTCATTAGAATGTCATTTGTAACAACTCCAGAATTGTCTTTAAAGGAAACGTTTGGGTTCTAACTCGGTGGAAACATTGACCATTGGAGTGAATTGACGATTTCGGAAATCTACTTTTTTCAAACTTAACGAAGTTTTGGAAAATTTCCAACCCACATAAATTATATAAAAAATAATACTTAATATATTTTCAAGAATAACCCAATTTAGTTGTTTTTCCAAAGAGGAAATATTAATGATAGTTTGGAATAGGGCTACATTTCTTCCCGGCGGAGAACCTAAGACCAGCTTTACTCATAAATAAAATTAAGAAAATAGTCTTACTTGATGTTAGAATAACTCGAGAATGATGTATGCCACATCCGAAACATTTACCGTTCGTTCTATATACGAGATGCATAATAATAGTGGAAAATGATAATTAATGTTAGTTTGAAATCATAATTTTGAAAAAATTGCCGTCTTAATAACCGAAGGCTGGCATATTTCTTTTAATATTTAGTTCGATACGTAATGCATTCTAGCAAACGATAGGAGAAAGACAAATGGAGCTCGATGAATAGTTACGCCATCCAAACCAACATTAGAACAATTTAAACAAGCGATATTCAGGAAGAATGGAGGCTGGGGCAAGAGTTTCCTGCGGAGTTACAGAGACTAAAATGAATACTTTAGTGTTTCTGCTGCATTGATATTGCAAACCGCTTCTCCACGCAGAAACGGCTCACGCAAACTGCACTTAATGGCCAATTAAACAACTAAGGCAGACTGTTCAGTAATTTGTAATTATATACATATCGCTTTGTATACTGATCTACGGTGCACTAATTCAATTAACAATGCAGGTGCTCTCACTATGTACGACCTTGCAGATTCCTACAAACTTTACCCAAAGTGGCGTACATCATTTATTAAATATAACTATAGAAAATTGCCGTTTTAAAATTAGGTTATTTCGACATTGACGAATCGTTTAATATTTATTCGAGATGAATAATTAAATATCGATTCCCACACGTTATATTGACACGGATTATCGGATAGACACTTTTATTTAGCAAACTTTCTCTCGTTAACTATCGAATCCTGCCAATTTGGACACGCATTCTGAATCAAATCAACACCAACTACTTTAATTTTACAGAATATCTAATGGAAGATTTCTCTTTAAATTCATCGGGGTGATTTCCAGTGTTTATCTTGTAGTCGAGTCAATATATACCAACCGAACACCAGTTAAATTTCTACTGCTGTAGCTATGGAATGATAAGAGATTTTTCCAATTACAAGCACACGTTTAAACAGTAAACTTACAAGTCAGTAAAATGATATTCGAACAAATAAATTGTAATTTATAAATTATTTTTTATGATAATTTTTAAATTTTTACAATATGAATGATAACTTTATTTACGAGCAAACATTATCAATATAAATAAATATATTTCTTCAACTCATAACGTTGTCCTTAAGGGAAGTGTGCTTTTTCTCATAGGACTCGAAAGTAATTGGATATACAATATTCAACAGATGTAAATTAGTCTTTTGCTATGTCAAAGAAATGATTCGAGAGATATGGCTGTCACATTAATTATTTTCTCCACTACATTTCGACAATGACAATCGCTGACATATTCTTTAATTCAGATTTTTAAATTCAAATATGGTTCTTAGTCAGAAAAAAAATGTTTAGAAAATGCTAATTAATCGTTCTAAAGAGAAAGTCATTTCCATGTAAAAAGTTTCTCAAATTTAATTATTAAAAATTTTTTAAGGTGACGTTGTTAGCCAGCTTTCTTTATTTTCTCTGTTCATTTGACGTTCACATTTATTTGAAAAGCTATTTTTGTAGCTTTAATAAGTAAAGACGCAAGAGCAATTTAATAAATAACTTCATTCCATTACTGATATCAAGACTGTCGGATTTCAAAAGAAAATTAAGTTTTGAAGAGTACCGAAATGGACAAACACTTGTTACACATTTTCTCTGATTAAGTTCTTTCCTAATTCAAAAAATAGTTCTCGAGAGGATAAAACAAAACCTACAATCAAATAAGGAGTATTTAAAATACAAATTATCGATATTTTACATCTGAATAATCCTAGTCTCCCTCCCTCTTAATCCAACTTTGAAGTGAGGTATTTTTAAAAAATAATTTCTAAAAGAGAAGCGAAAGTAATTTGAACGTGATATTTAAGTGATGAGTGTACACATCAATTTGTGCGAAGGAAAGTCAATTCTCTCTATATGTTCAATGTTCTGTGCGTGACATAATTGCCAACTGTTCTTGTTAGATGCAGGCGGAAATATAGCAGAAAGAAGTGGTTCGGGTTTGTCAGAGATACCAACTTTGAGTGCCTCTGACTGGATGTTTAGTGACTGACCACTCCAAAGGTGTACTTGGATCGCTTGTTTTTATATCTATTGTGGCTGTTTCCTTTTCTAACAATGCTTTCTCTTCTGTAATTACGTCACGCACACCAAAGTCCTCACTAGATACAATTTCGATTAATTATTTTGTTCACAATCTTCTTGTTTGAGTGTAATTTTCAGCTCCCGGCTCTTTGTCATTCTTACCGCAAATAACACTTTAACTGGAAACTTTTAATTCTTTCGGTTGTAAAAATCAAATAATATATCATAAAGAGACTTTCGAGAGGATGGAAGATATAGAAAAGATGTCTAATGCACTTTTTCACGATGTATTGAACAATATTATTTATTTATTTTTTAAAAAAAATAATAGTTTTGTCGTCGAGTTAAAATTAGATTTATTGGAGAAAATACGGACCATTCTAGACATTTATCTGATTAAAATCGACCGACGTTCCATAGTTTGAATGTTTTAATAATAAACTTTTAAAGTACACAACTGTAGGAAAGCAATATCGGAGTGTAGGGAATTAATCTCTTTATTAATTATTCAAATATATCTGACAATTGATAAAATAAATAAAAGAATATTTTTGTTTATGTTTAATAAGGATTTATTCTAATTAATTTTAATAAATAATTATTTTCAACCGAATAACATTTCTTTGTTTAAAAGATTTTCCAATATTTACACTGATTAAGGAAGGTTGAAAATTGGCATTCAAACAGAATTTTAAAAAGTTTTAACTCTGGAATAATTCGAAAGTTTTAATAGAAACGTTAAACTGATTTTCTTAAAATTTTAAGTCGTGGAAGACGTAGAATAATCACGTAAGGAGTGCTTTTGAATTTACATTAGGTTATGGAGGTATTAAAAAGTTTTATCGGATGCCGAAGTTGGAAGCTCGACAAACGCCTTTCAAATTTTGTTTAATAATAAAGTAAAAGAACAAAGAGGGAATTAAGCGATATAAACGTTAAAATAGCTGCATTTCAATGTTTGTCAACCACTTAAACAGAAAATGCGAGTTGGAAGACATGTCCGAGTAACTCGAGAAATATCGATGCGTAAACGATAATTGGAATGATGGAAATCTGCTTTATTTGAAAGTTATTCATGACCAGGCGAGTATAATAATACATGGTAATGCAATGTTTAAGGCAGCGTATAAATGGACGTAGACGTGCATAATGAGCAAAGAGAAAAATAATGTTAGGCGAATGGTTTAATTACTTGTGTTCGATGTTCATCATGGCAGAGAACAATGTCATTATTAGCTCCATCAGCCATTTAAATTTCCGGTTGCAGACAATAAGGCGCTCGTTTCTTTCCCCCGATAACCCTGACTGCGAACATCATTTCCCCATCAAGCCAACTTTTCTGCATAGCATCGCAAACAGCGCGCACATGGCGACAGTTGGACAACAGCCAGCGAATAACACGCAACAGACCCTCAAATGATTCTTCAGACATCCCAGGAATCTGAATTAAAAGCTAAACTTTGGACAAAATATGACTTCGTTTATTTCCAGCGTCTAGAAACGAATGCTCTTTTTAAATTAAATTTTCGATTAACTTTTAACCGGAATCTTCGGCGTAATTAGTAGAATAGAGAAAGAATTTTTCTCTTAAATTCAGACATAAACGGGTGCTAACCGGATAAATACATTAAGAAAAGAGCCGAAAGTTTTTAGATTAAAAAGAAAAAAGATGAAAGTTTTGAAGAGCAGCAACGATTTTCGATCTTGATTTGTCCCTTTAGAATATATTTTTATTGCTTAATGTTAATGCGGAATGCAAGAAATTTCCCTTGGCTCCTTACACATTACCGAAGATAGTCGGGAATGGCTTGGAGGATTCATCCGAAAAAGGCCCACCCGACTCTTTAAAGAAAGGGTAAAGGTACAGTACATCCAGCTGTAAAAGGAAGAATGGCGTAAAATCTGGCAGAGAAAAATTTCTGGATTAACTTCCTCCCTTTTCCAGTATGCGATAAATAACCAGACTTGACGGATATAAAATGAAACCGAAACGACGGGCCGGAAAAGGAAACGAAATGCCTGGAAAAACATCCGGGAATTTAATTAAAGACTAGATTTTTTTGTAATTGGTTAGTCAGGAAGATAACCTTTCTCCGAAGATAGTTTTTCTCTTCTTCTTTCCTTAAAATAGCTTTGGAATGCGACTTCTTATCTTCGGTGCGTTCCGAAAACAAAAAAAAAAAAAAAGTACTTCGACCACTAAACGCCACTCGGATTTCGATCCGCACCATAAAGATGTCTATGATACCGGCTCTAAGCTATTTTATTTACTCTAAGTCGACAGATATCGGCGATATTTTCTAGTTTACCAACGTCAAAGTGTCTTAATTGCGCAATCCCGCCGTAAATTATACAAATGTCCCATAATTGACGTCGAATTTTTGGCAAAAAAAAAAGAGGAGAGAACTCGCCAGCGGCGACGAATCGGAGATCGGTCCTCCGTCCCTACTCCAAATCCGTCATTTTAACACCCGCTTATAAATAAATATGATATTTGCTGGGTTCATTTTCGCGAGTAGACACAACATCTGTTGCACCGCACTCGATCATTTTCGATTTTTATCGATTTAAAGAGCTTTTACTCAAAGGGACACGTCATAAATAAAACTTAAATAAAAATTTAATGGATTTAAAATATATATATTTTTTAAAAACTAAATATTCATTTTTCAAAATTTACAAGTGATAAATACGATCGAACAAACACGCTATACATAAGTGAATAAAAATGATGGTGGAAGTTTTTGTCGATAGACCATGCATCAATTTTATTTATTTATTTTTTGCTCCTTTTTTTTGGGGGGGAGCGAATGGTGTCGACGTGTCCGAAACCGGGACACGTTTTATATTCCTTCTTCGTGTATAACGCACGGCTACAGAATGGCAAAAAATATATAAACACCTGAGGCTCGAACGGTTTAAACTTATGTAGGCATATAAAAGTGAATACAAAATAAGCTAGAAAATAACTTATCAGGTAATTTTGAAGGAAAAACTTCTGGCACGTAGATGGAAAAAAAGGGGATAAATTTATTTAAAAAGTTGTAGGGGAGGAATGATTCGTGATGACAGATCGGAAAGTGAAGAAACGACGCGATAATAAATATTTTAATAAAAAGTGTACGTCTAAAACGAATTCGGAATAGGCTAGGAAGAAAGCAAAGTGAAAAGAAAGGCCGAGATGGGCATTTGCTATGAATGAATTGACACCAATACCGATGGTAGATCGAAGTGCAGCAGATGTTGCTATTCGCCGATGTGGTGTGGGGTAGATATACTATCCCCCTGCTCTTTCTCTATAAATATCTAATCCTTTCTATCATCGATTTTGTTCCAAGTGTAAACTAATATTGAACAACACGCTTTCAAAACTTACTCGGGTAAAAAAAAATAATTACTATTTTGTTTTCTCATAAATTGTTTATCGTTCTAAGTATTAAAACGGATGCAAAATTTCTTAATTAATTCTATTTTAAACCCGATCAAATTAATAATGAGACGAAAATATTCCAGAAAATAAGGACATTCACCGTTTTAATTAAAATGCCTACTCTCTGCTCGACTCTTGGAAAGAACCGAACGTTAAGCTTAGACATTCGAATATTAAAATAATTTAAGATGGAGTAATTGCGAAAAAGCGGATGAAGTATACTCGAATTTTTAATAAATTAAAAATCAAATTAAAAAACAAAAGTGGAGAAAATGGAGTAGTTTTGCTCGGTAGCGCGGTCGTCGAGTGGAAATCGGAGAGGAAACGACTTTATAAGAAAAATTGGCGATGTATGGGACGGGGTCGACTGAACTCATCCCAATCGGAAGGTATACGACTCGAGTTGTTTTATTAAAAATTTATTTATCGGAATGAGAATAGCGATCGATGCGGAACTGATGCAGAGAGCGATGGTCAGTATTCATCTCATCCACTTTCAAAGTTTAGGATTTGCTGCAATTTATATCTGGTACAAGGAAAGTAGATTAAGGCCTTCTAACGCAAAGATCTCGTTTCAAAGCCTTGGCACAACAAACGGATTTTCTAAACTACTTAGAAATTCTACAAGCAATTCTAAAGCGAAGCAGCGAAGTGAATTTGAACCGGAGATTACAAAACATCCACTCGAAACTCTGTAAAACGCTAGAGATTCTCTAAACTACGCTATTTTTCAAAATAAATCACTCCATTTTTCCGTATTCGATGCAGAAAAATGTCCATTAATTCCAGATCTTGTCAAAAGGTATTGGGTCCGAGACGAACTCGTTTCTTGCACCTCTATCTGTTACCAGCAGAGCATCTACCTGAACGGTGACTTCTGCTTCAAATCGATAGCCACGCATCGCAGTGTCCGACACATAGAAAATAATGTTGAGAAAATTTCTCTTTTGTCCTCTACCATACAAAATATGGACTTTCTATTTTCCTTATTTCGAGAACCCGTTTAATAAATGGCCAAAAATATGGCTTTACAAAATCGGATACTTCTTTGCTCCGTAACAACTTACTACAAAACACATCGACCCTCGGATATTTTTATTAAATACTTTCTTCGCCCGAAAAGCTATTCTAGTTTGATATTGATCATAACCTATTCCTCAAAATAATTTATGAATCAATTTATTTATGCTAGTCACGTAATCTGTTCTTCTTTGAAAAACAATATCTTTCGAATTTTATATTTCCAAATTTCTAGATTAAAATAAAATCGAGACATGATAGATAATATTCCCGAAAGCTAAAACATTTCCAGATTGAACATTTCTCTTCTATATATATATATATTTTTTTTTTTTAATTTTATTTACTTCTAATCTTTCGTAACAGTAAAGATTAAATATCAGAAGGAAATTTAATATAATTATGTTTCAATTTACAAAGGTAGAAGATTACCAAGAACTTTCAAAATTCTAGAAAATTATATCTAATTATTAAAACGAAATTTTCCAATTCGTTTTAATATATTTTTTAAAAATTCTTAGAAAATAAATCGAAAATGTCAAAGAATAATTTATGAGTTCTGTTTGTTTAATATTTTGCTCACCAGTGGCCGAGTGGAAATAGCGGGTTTGCACCTCACCATGTGGAGTTTTTCGGGGTTTTTTTCACTTGTCTAAATAGGGGCCAATTTCCATAGATCTATTCAGTAGGCACCCCCCAAGCAATGAACTGGTCACATGAAGTTATTCGAGTTTTCTTCCTGTGTTTATCACTTAAATAAGGAGCCAGTTTCTCATAAGTCCATTTGGGAGGAACCTTTGACATAACGCCCATCGTTACTCCATCTCATTCTCTCAGTCCTGTTTAATATTTAAATTTTTTTTCCACATTTTCTTGCGTTAATATTAGAGTATCGATTATGCTCATTTATCTACGCTGTAATTTAAAATTATAACTGTAATATTCGAGATAAAATAAAAAAAGGGGTTTTTAATCCAATGATTCCGTATATAATCTAAACCGATAAATTACATTTCGTGATAAATTATGTAGACTTAATGGCTGATATATATTTTATTAAGAACGGAATATATTAAACGCATAAAATATAAATTATTTTGCATATATATATAAATTTTTATTGAATAGTTTTTATTCGAATAGCTCAAGACTTTACAGATTTTACTGAATGCATCGATATTAGTGATTTGCATTAACCGTAAGCGAACTAAACTTTTACTCAAAAATCCTATTATAAAAATTTGCAACAGGAAAAAAAAAAGTATTTATTGTAGAAATCACAGTTATTTCTGAACATTCTTTGAAGAATATATAGGCTAGTGGAATAAATTTTTAGAAATTTTTATGCATTATTGGCATTCGATATAAAAAATTCGATCAACGAACATAACAAACTTGACAACTTGAACATAATTCGATTCTTCTTCCCCCTTTTTTACAAATAAAACCTGATTGTCCTTTATATCTGCTTGGACGTCTTTAAATTTACTAAAGGCGTGCAAATTTTATCGGATTTCTGTTAAAAACTCGAATGAAAATGCATTTCTTTTATGATCTAACAAAGTATTGGCATGAACTAACCATTAGAAAAAAAAAATAGAAAATTACAATCTTTCAAATAATTGTATAAATATTTCTGAAAAATTTCTCAATCTATCAAAGCAATTTTTATTTAGTTAAATTATAGAAATAAACCATTTTTATCTCAAAGAATATAACATTGAAAGCATGCTTTAAATATACACTTTATAGGTTTACTGCGTGTGTATCCAATCTACAAAATAAGTTGGATGTCATCAAGAATATTAAAAATATAGCATTTAATTTTTCTGTATATTTAAATTATTATTTATTTATTTATTTTTTATTATTCAGAATGTTGAACCGAGAATCGTTTTTAAGCCGAAAACTAAAGTTGATGAAATCGTATCCATCTCGTTTCAGTAAAGAGGAACTGGATGTCCTCAATATTGTGCGCTTTCCACACGCAAGAACAGGATTAGAAAAGAAAAAATGATTGATGAGTTCCTGTGTTGCTCCTTCTTTAAACTGCTGTTTCATCATTGTGATTGGTTATTCGTTATGTTTTATTCTTTTCCACGAGAGGCGAAACGTGAAACGTTGGTCTAGAGAATCCATCAAACGTCTCGTTTCGATAAAATTAAAAGAATTTTGGATTTCACTGATTTAAATAAGCTCAGAAATTCGACGCTCGAGTTTATACCATACAAAAAAAAAACATGAAAATAATAATAATAATCAGAAAAAACACTGCCTATTCGTTTAACTTGTCTACGAAGAAAACAATACTGATTGTTAATGGCACAGTCGAAAACAATGTCAATGAGAAAGACAGAAAAGGAGTTTGTCGCGCCGACAAAATTTGATATGATGAATTGGAGTTTATAAAAGTTTGAAACAAGATTTACCGAACGATTTATATAAAAATTAAATTTTGGAAAGTAAACATAATTTAGCTGCTCACCTTCCATGTATATGTCGTCATCTGATAACAGATGGCTGCCCTTTCTCGAGTAGCAGCGCCTCCTGACGAGGAAATTTTATACAAAAATTTGTATTCTCGTTAAATCATTTATCATTGATGCCTTTCACACATTACTCATTTTTTGATAAACTAATGCTTTTTATAGGATTAATTATCTTTGCTATTCTGGCGTGTATCTTTCCTAAATAGAAGTTAATGATAATCTTCAAAACTAAAAGAGAAACTGGTGAGAAGTTATCTGTTATCTTTCCTATAGACAAATAAGCAAGGATAACTGTTGATTGGATGTGATTGCAACAATCCGATCATGTCCCAACTAGAGCTAAACAGTGATGACAGGCGACACATCTTTCATTAAATTGACGACGGAAGGATGTAATTGTATTTCCAGCCTACTAAATTGCCTGTTCTAAACACGGCATGACAATTTTTCCATTCCTTTTTTTTTGCCCTCCCATCGTATCAATCCATACAAATCGTCACCAGATGTTACTCTTCTTACTCGGCTGCTTCTACCAGCGGCCTAAGGTGCAGAATTTCTTTGCATACTTAATTCTAATTTGTAGCCGGACGGTTAAGCTGTCGCCCACAGCCATTTCGCACAAATCATATTAGACTGCCAGCAAATGATAGAAGAACCACCATTGCGGATATTCATCCGAATCTAATTACCGAATCTTAATGAAATCGAATATGTTACGTACGATTTGATACAAAAGTCAATTTTTATTCACCATATATTTTGGGATTCTCTTCCAAACACTTGGAGATAATAACGGCTTAGTGTTCTTCCCACCACGCAATCATGATATAAGAAGAGCAAACCTACAAAATAACCACAATCGAAGCCGATTACTTTCTTATCAAGTCCTTTTCTTCGAAATGTTGGTCGTTCATCTTCTAGATTTCTAGGATATGGTTAAAACAGGGCGTATCCTGGCTCCGTTGACCAATTCGTTGCTAGGTAAATGTCTGCAAAGGTGTGGCTGCCAAGAATATTCAAAACTGGCTAGTTTTTATGTTTTTTTCAGACATTAATGCAGTCGCCTCTCTAAATTTGGATGATCTTACCGAAGCCGTCTTCTGGGACGAATCAGTCAAATATGACGTTCCCAACCTGAGAGAGATTTTGATATCCGTCCATCAATTCCAGATTTTTGGATAGATATTTGTCTAATTAAGGTACTGTACCGTATATATCGAGATGCTCGATAAAACATTTTGTTAAAGTTTATTTATTTATTAAATTATTCTCAACTGTATAATTATGGATGAATTTTTTCACTAAGAAACTTCGTGATATCCGTTGTCACGCACGAGTTTACAATGTGGCTAAATTTTGATGTAATTTACAAAAGGTTATCAATATTTATGTTTTAATCAAATTCGTTTTTAGCACGCTCACTCTATTCTCGTATAAGGCTCTATTAATACACGGATAAAAGAAGAATTGCCCTGTTTTTTTTTTTTTTTTACTTATTTTTATCACGTTTTATTTGTCGAATGTCATTATTTAATAGTAAATGATCCGACAAGAGGAGGAGAAGAAGAAACTTCAAATTAATAAAAGAAAAAAAAAACACAGTTGATTACAGATATCTATCAAAAAGACACAAAATCAAACTTAGTGTAGTGTACAGATAGTCCTCAACACTGCAAAAAATGAGGATTATTACGGTTCTAGCTTAAGCTTTTAGGAAGTTAGAGAAAGAACTGTAAATCCACCATTCAGAAATCCTTCTCTCTCTCTCTCTCTCTTTTTTTTTATTTTGGCAATTTTGGAAATTTCTAAATTCTTCACAATACCGACATTTAAAGAAAGCATCGAAGTCAATTTTTTTTTTTTTTTTTTATCTTCGAGACATACAGTATATCTTTAGCTACAGTTAATATATCTCGAATAAGAGGAAGTTAAGCGTATTTTAAAAAATTTCAAATATCTCCGGTTTGCTCCTGTATTTTTTTTTTCTTTTTCAAAAACACAATCGACTCAGCATTTTATTAAATTTACAAAATTCAGTGTTTGCTTTCCATTTATGGAATTGGTAGCGTTAGAAAGAATTCCCGGTTTCACCAGCGATCTTTACTCGTTTTAGATTTAGAAACAGAAGCGCGAACAGGTGAAGAAAAATCCAGGTATAGTCACGCCACAAGGCACGTAATAACTTAGATGCTGAGCCAGAATAAATTTTTCCATATCTGATACAATATAAACCGTGACAGGTGGCGATTCACGAAGTTAGTTTTTTCATCAGAAGTTTTTAAGTAGTATTCTAAGGCTTTTTTTACCCCCTTACAGATAGAAAGTGTGTAAATTTGGATATTTCTTTTTCGTATTATTCTGTAAGTAAATTGACTTGTGAGTGTAGCATTTTCTATGTAAAATGAAGCTTTATTTGGCAGATGATATTTATGATACGAAGAAAGAAAGAAAAAAGAGTTAAAAGATGGAAACGTTATAGTAAAAAATACATTCAACCCACACGAAATGTTCAACATAACGAGATTCTACAGCATTTTATTAATAAAAAAAAACGTATAAAAATGTGTGCAATTATACTGTAATCAAGAATTTTATTTGTATAATAGACTTTTTATAATTTATTTTCTAATTTAAAACAGCATTTATCTTTGAAAATTCTAGTATAAAATTTTTAAATTAAAATATTTCATTTTTTGTAGTCTACTTTATTTTCTTTAACCTATGATTAAATCACTATAGTATACCATTTAACATCGTTAAAATTTGTACAGAATAAAATTAGTTTTAAAATTATTTTTCTTAATTTAAATAAAAATAGTTGATTGCATTTAGTAACTTCAAAACTTTAACTGTTTTTTAATGCTTATTTAATAAGAAAAATCAAATTTTAATTAAATATTTAATTTAAAATAATTAATCTTTTAGGTGTTTACCATTCATTTTTCTTCATCTAAATTATTTTTTAATTTCTGAGTTTTTTTTTCAGCCTATTTGATTATTGACAACGATTTAAATTTGAGAAAATAGTGATTTTTGTTAGTATTTATTAGTTTTTGAGAATTCTCTTTAGTGGGAATTCATTAAAACTAGTTAAATTCCATTTAAAATAAAACTAAACAGCGAATTTTTAAATCAAAATAATATGAATTGATTTATTTTCATTTCGATTAAAATCCTCGCAGAGTTTATAACAACATTTTACACTTATTGCCATTTTAATTAAATTTCCTATACATTAAACATGGACAAGTTTTGTCAACAAAGTTAGAAATCCAGAAAACTCAACTAGTAATCTGATATTTTTAGAGTTATCGATCTAGGAGCGGGTGCTACATAGAAACTCTGACCCGACAGAATACTTTCGACAGAAGAATAGAGGGTTTTTCCGACCTCTTAATCCTCGGGGACTCCGGCAAATAGACATCTTCCAATGTCAGAACTTGTCACATGTCCGACTGCAATGCCAGAGAGACGTGGGGATGACCGTTTCGACACGAGATGTGAAAGTATATCTAAGTACTCTTCGAGAATTTATTAAACTCTGATAGAAGTAAATAAAAATAATATATAAATTTATCATTTCAACTTATATATATATATATATATATATTTTTTTTTTAAATCTTTAAATTAAATACGATTTAAAATAGCCAATAAAAATCAATGATGTTTAATCTTAACTATATACATACATCATAATGTACACGCATGAATTCACGTGTTCAACTAAAGCTATTATCTATATTTTTCATTGTTCACCTATCCGAAGAGATTCATATATCATCATAACAAAGTTCGCATGAATTCTTCAATTATGTTATTAATAATAAGGAAAAATATTTTTATTTATGCTTATATTGTTATTCGCTGTTTAGGTAATAATTTTTCAACAAACTAATTAAATTCCTCTTTTGATTCACGGCATGAACATTAAATAGAAAATGTCATCTAAAAATGACTCAGTGCCCAGAAGAAACGACATATTTATAACGTTGGATGCGTTGCGCCTGCATGTTATATATGTGATTTCATTATTCATTCGCTACTTTCCTATTTGACGTTTAAGTGCACGAAACATGACAACAAAATATGCAATCAAATTCCATGCAGAAATTCTCTTCTCCATGGCAGAGCAGTAAATATCGTGGTTATCTGGCATTATTTTTTTTTCTTTTTATTACTTTCCATATTTGACAAATTCGTATTTGAAATTTTTAGAAGACAGTTCTGTCACACAAACTCGTCTGCAGTAGTACTTTTTAAAGTTGACGTCTACGAAGAAATTCTTAACATTTTCTCCACCTTTTTTACAAGGGGTGAAAATATGGCGCGTGCTTTTACAAAAACAGCAATTCGTCGAATTAATTAAAAGAGATTTGTATAAGAAATATTTCCATTAATTCCTATGTGATTTTCTCGAGAGAATATATCGGAAAGACGAAATGAATTTATCAAATAAGTGTAAACAATTTTTTGAAGTTTTTAAAAATATACGTGTAATTGGATAAAATGTAAAATATTTCTAGAATAAAATTATAGAAAAAAAAACTACCGAGTAAATCAAATCTCGTAAAAAAAAATAAAATAATATTTGAATTAATTCATATGAGATTTAAAAAAATGAAACAAAATATTAAAAATTATATAAATATTTCAAACTTTATAATAGAAGCAATATAAATCATAATTTAATACCATTCGAAATGAAATGAAAAGTGTATTTACATTAATTTATCTTTTATTTCTTGTATATAAATATGTAAACAAAAATATATTAACTGCATTACTGATAAACGTAAATCAAATAAATATTTTTTTGTTTTAAGTATTTATTACACATTAAAAGAAGATTATTTATTGCATATATTTTAGATAAAGCTCCTTCGTACAAATATATTCGATATATTTTTCGATTATTATATATGATCTATAGGACTATCGAGAATTCTGTAAGAAGAGAACTTCAGCATCGATTAAATTCTTCTATTATAAAAACTATATTTATTTTTTCGTATGCGAAATTAATTTTTATTTCAAAAACATTTGATGCTTATTTGATTTAAGTAAACACAAGGCAGTTAATACATTTTTGTAGTTATTATACACTTTTAATCTCTTCTCTTTCCTTTTGTTCGTGGAGGGGAAGAAAATATAGTAATATATAGGCTATATATAATAAAATATAGGAATTATTTAAAGATACAGTTTTAATAAAGGATGTGTAAAAAGAAATGCTTAATTGAAAAGTTTCTTAATGCAAGTTTTTATGGGTTAAAATTTCTGTTTATTTTTTAAGAATAAATGAAAAATTTTATAATTTAATTTGAAATTGTAGTTATATTAAAATGTTTACGAAATTCTAAGTCAATTAAATACTTTCATTCGAAACATAATTTAATGAAATTGTTCCTTTAAAATTATCTTATTCGAAATGTGATGCGGCGAATCATAAAGTTCACTTATTCTGATACATTACTGGAGATGTAATTAAAACGATGAATACTCGAGTTTGTTATACGATGCACTTAACTTAAGGAAACGCAAGATTTACTGGGTTTACGATATCATTTCAATGTACAGTGCTTTATGCATCTTCTCGGTTTGAACAAAGTTTAAGATTGCTACCTAACGTATTTTTAAGCAAGAGCCCGAAAGTGATTTAGTGGGGCCAACGCTTAAATTTCAAAATTCTTTGACAGTTTAGAGAAAAATAAAAAGAAAAGCAATCGAATTTCTAACATTTATTTTTACATATTCTTTCAACGTAACGTTTATTCAATCTTGTACAACTATTGTTTTATAGTATTCATATTAAATTTCCATTTGGATGAGTCGCTCTGATGGAAATCGGACATAAACCTTTTTCCGAGGGGGAAAAAAACCGGAAAAAAATTCCATCATAGAGGTAAAGTGGTCTAAATTCAATTTCTATCTACAGTATATTGTTCTTTTATTTATAATGTTTGAGAGAAACAACAAAGTGGAACGGTTATGAAGAACAACATTTAAATTGCTCTCCCAACCGTTAATTATTCAAAACAATTTGGAAATTTAGAATTAAAAATAAATAATAAAACCTCGACTAAGTTCTCTTTCCGCACTTCCCACTTAATTTTGTTAATTGAATTAAACAATTCAATTAGGGATTTGTTTTAAAACATTGAAAAATACAAACAAAATACTGCAATTACATCTAGAAAAGGAACACACAACTTTGTTAAATGCAAAGTATCACTTGGGATTTTCTAGTTACAGATGGAGTGGTCTAGAGACATTATGACAAACATATCTGTAAGGCGACTGTTCCCTGGCGAGATTACAAAGTACAGAAGTGGAAACTAATCCCTAGGTTTCACAGGTAATATCTGTTACTGGATGTTGAAAGAGATAAGAATTTTCATTGACCTGTACACCGAAGATTACATTCGATACAAACTGCCATTTAAACTAAAGATCTCATTATTAAGACAACATGTATATTGTTTATCTCAAGAATTTCCCTTTCGACAACCTGATCCGATGCTAATTTCGCTTTGATTACCACTCATTGAATAGGCTCGATACCATAGGAGTTGGCCTAATGACCATTCGCCGAATATCCAAGACGTTTTATTCACTATTCCTTCACCATTTTTTGAAAAAAAAAGTCAAATTATCATTTTAAAATCGGCTCTTCTACTAGACACGGATAGAATTTTTATACAATAAGAAAAGATATCGTTTACAAGAAGCGATAAATTTTAGTCGAAACATATAAAAGCAAACAGAAAAAAAGGAAGGAAAAAAAAACGTTATTTATCGTTAATCCTAAATAAAGAAAAAGTACAAATAATCACCGAATTAGAAGAATTGCAAACACATGGCTTTAATTACGAAGCGAATGCGAGTCAACGGAATATTTAATTGTTTAGCGAGCGCAGGCGTCCTCTTCCAGAAAATGCTTCTAGCTTTAACCATCAGACGGAGCCACGGTCGCTAGTGTTGGACGTAAGAGAAGCAGTGCAATGCTGGAGAAGCACAGTCGGGTATATGAAACCAACTAGTCTCTATCTAGTCTGAGGTAGCTCTGGAATATTGATCTCATGTTCGTGCGACCTGCACTTTACATTCGACTATTTATAAAAACTATTTCTAATTATTAATCAGGCACAAACGTATCCGAGAAACCGTCTTACTTCTTCGACTTCCTCTTTAAATTGGGACAGACGGAAAAGGTATAGGTAAGTCCCGATCGTTTCTCCATTCGTACATTTGATTAAACAATTTTCACGTTTAAAAAAATTTTTTTTTAATAATTATTTTAATATAATTTCAAATATTTCCTCGTAATAAAATTACTAAGATAAATAAAATTATTTAGTAATGGAATACAGAATATGAGGCTCGTGTAAGAGGTGTTTTAAAGGTTTCCGAAGCACTAGAAATAAATGAAGAAGTCGACTGTTGTGTCTTAAAATATGCTCAGGTATTGGTTTTCGTGATTAAGAAACCTTAGAAAAATATTAAATTTTGGCGTAATTATAATTATTTTCTCGTAATCTTGTTATTAGTTTATGCTATTCCAAAGCATGGCCAATTTTATCATTAGAACTAAGATTGAGGTTTCGATAATTAAGCGACTTTAGAAGAGAATTTTAATTGAAAAATGTGTAAAATGTCACTGACATTTGAATTTTATTATCGATTATTCTAATTAAAGGATGCAGTTTGTAGGTTGAACTGTAGTTTATTATGAAAGCAAAATTTCATTTCAAAATGAGGTTAGTTTCCGACATCCGATACTTCAGAGACATCCTATAGCACTCCAGAGAATAGGGTAGATAACAGGATTAAGGTGCTTGGTAGATCCTATGTTCTTCACTATATACGATTGTAGTGCTGCTTGTATGTTTCAATAGTCGAGATAACTTAAAAATTTCTTTTTAGTTTGACGTAACGACGATAAGATTTGCGTAAGGCTTTCTACCAAATGTATAATTACGACAACACGAGAATAAAACTGTTTTCGATTGTGTTTAAAAAGTAATCAGCTCTTTTAACTCGAAGAGTTTCTACATTGGCACAAGTGAAGAAAATACGTAAAAATTCCCTACTGCAACATTTCTTCAGGTGAAGAATAAATGTAAATTGTAATAATACGAAAATGATTCCTATAAAAACTTAAATAACGAAAAGAAAGAAATTTGTTTAAAAAATCGACTAATAAGTCAGAATTATTTTGGTGGGAAAAAAAAGAGAAGAAAGATCTGTGTGAAAAAATTAAAAATAATTAAAATAAGCAAAAAAACAAGTGCAAGGTCTTTCGGCGTAAGTGCTCTCTTTAAGATCAACCGCACCTTTTTTTTGCAGCGGTAAGCTCATTGGAGAAGAGAGATCGAAGGGATTCCATTCCGACCGAAGACGCATTGTTTACGCACTTCTATGCACAAAGTACGCACGCTATGTGCAATGACTGGCGCCTTCATGTGGAGGGCTGAAATATTTCCATCGATTTTTCGCAAAGTTCAGAGCGCTGGAAAATACCTCATTATTCTGTGCTGCTTTAGCAATGTCTCACGCACAACCGCTATTCGCAGTTTGCGTTATGCAATGTTTGTGTAGCAATCACAATCTACTTCTTTTCGTGATATCACACACCGCGACATCAATACTGGAAAATTTCATTTTTAAATTACAACGATAATCCCGAATAGTTGACGTACCAGAAATCATATTCGTAGAATGATACGAATACAAATTTTACGTTCGAGAATCAATTCATTTTTCGAATATTTCTCAAATTGTCTAAATAAAAAAAAAATAAAAGTAAACAAAACATTTATTACTAAATGTTACAATTGGCTTAAAGTCTTAAGATCTAAGTTGTTTTCGTAGAGTTTACAACGTCACTCTAGAGAATAGCGGTCCGTTTAGAGAATTGGCAATTCTGCGAGAATAACACTAGAATGTCCCATCTCCAGAGCAACTTGCTTTTTCTTTTTTCATTAATTAATCCGCGGGATCAACTTTTGTTAATCTTTTCTCCCAAACTATTTACCAATAATATATGTTAATTCCAAAATTAATTATATTTAATTAAATAATAAAGCAATGCGAACTAGCAACAATGACGCCAGTACAAATTGCTCTTGGTAAAAATTTAAAATTGTCTCTTCTAATGAAGCCTTTTAACAATTTCAGTCCAACACAACGTTATTTTTAGTTTCTTTACTAAATAAGCTGTTTAAGCGACATTCCGCCGTGGCAATTTCTTCATCTTTTTTTCTTTAACAAAATTTTAAATTCAGGTAATAATATAAATATTTAAAACGCTTCGAAAATTAGTTGAAGTTAAGTACGTTTTTTAAATTAGAAGACTCGAAATTCGAACTTCTTTTTTTCTTAATTCGACTGTGTTTTATTGCTGTCTTTATCTAGTCTTGAAAAATAGCCATTTAAGGATGGGCTATTATTAATAAACGACGTAATTTTTTGGAAATTTATTAATCTACTCGACTATAAAATTATTATTAAGTGCAATTCTTTGTATATTGAATTCATAAAGTACTTTGAAAACTCCGCAGATGTTAAAATTTCACGTAATGTATTTTTTCGTAATTTTCGAACTTCAATCAGAAAACATAATTTCCATTAAGGTAAAACTCTCGTAACATCTTGATTAAATTTTTTTAAGAGTAGAATCCACATTTAGCTAATTGCTTCTCTTATTCATTGGCTTCTTCTTCATTTTCTTTTAAATAGAAGCGATACGAAACAGTCGATTATCGACTGGTCAATATATATATTTTTTATATTTTTCGATTGTTTATAAGACTAATTTTCGCTTAGTGGATTTGGACGATTTGGTGGGGTTATCGTTCATTTATCTGACGTTGTGGCGCTGATGTTCCATATACAGCCTACTAGTCGATTGCAGGTTTTTCATCTTTTGGCTTGCCTGTCACTGCCAGTTGGGGCTCTCACACTAAGACCCTGCTTCGATAGGGGAAGAGAGAGGGCCCGATAGAAGAGGTAAGCCGTACGCATGCCCAGTGCTATGACACTTAGGGACTCGGTGCGGTCTTCTCTATCATCGCTGGACAAACACATTGTCAAGAATTATCTAGCGGCACAACGGAGATACATCACGAACTAGACGGGGAGGAGCTGAACGTTTAGACGACACGATGCACTTTACTCTCTCTTTCCACAATCAGCCGAATCAATAAACATGTACGGTCCGTTTCCCATCAAATGATCCAAGTTGGACTTTTAGATTTGTGACTGAATTTTTTTCTTACTTCATCTATATATTATTTCTTTAGAATAAGGGAGTCGGATGAAGAAAACAAAATAAAATCAAAAATTCCATTTCTGAGGAGAAACTTTTATGTTACTGGATAAACAAGATTGTGTTGAGGGATTTGTGAAAAATACGGATATTTTTATGCAAAGTTTAAACATATTTTTCCGACTTTTCAAACACCGCAAATTTAAAATATAATACTTCTTAAATATTTAGAAACTCCGAAAACATTATAGAATTCAATTGAAGCCGTTTCGAATTCGTACAAATGTCAGCTTAAGATAATCATTTTTAATTCTTAAACATTTCTAAATTCATCTTCTTAATATTTTATATCTTTTTTTTATTAAATCATAAATCTTCCCGCTCTGTTTAATTCTATTACGGATAGAGATATCTTATAACACTGAATTGATGAATTACGTAATAATATTTTATCTGCATTTTTTAATAAAATATCTTCTAATAACTTCAACTTATTTTTTCCCAACACAAAGTTTTCTATACATTTATTGGACGGAATGTTTCTTCCCATAAATTATATTTCAGCCTTTACAACGTTTAAGACATTTCGCTTTTTCTAAAATCCTTGCCAAATTTTCTGCAAATCGCCTTAAAATATTCAAGCAATAATCTTAAACTTCTTAAATTATTATTATTTTTTCTTTTCCTTAAAATAAAATGAATAAATATTTAATTTATTCGGAATAATTATAATAAATGATATAAAAATAAATTATATATATATATTTTTTGCATATTTTTATATAGAAATTTACTATTAAATTTAAAATAATATATTGGCGAAGTATCACTCTCCGACATCCGATACTTCAGAGACATCCTATAGCACTCCAGAGAATAGGGTAGATAACAGGATTAAGGTGCTTGGTAGATCCTATGTTCTTCACTATATACGATTGTAGTGCTGCTTGTATGTTTCAATAGTCGAGATAACTTAAAAATTTCTTTTTAGTTTGACGTAACGACGATAAGATTTGCGTAAGGCTTTCTACCAAATGTATAATTACGACAACACGAGAATAAAACTGTTTTCGATTGTGTTTAAAAAGTAATCAGCTCTTTTAACTCGAAGAGTTTCTACATTGGCACAAGTGAAGAAAATACGTAAAAATTCCCTACTGNTTTTACCTTGTTTAAAATTAATATATTATTTAATTCCCCGTGTGGAAGGAAAACACTTCAGAAAATTAGCTTCATATCGTCAAACTTACTATTAAAAAAAATCAATGCAGTCACCAGGAAAGTAAAATATAATTTTTAATTTTATATTTATATTAAAATTTGTTATTAGAAATGATATTTTAATTTAATTTAAATATTCGACGTAATCGTAAAGATAAAAAAAATTATCATTTAAACTAGATTAAAGAAAAAAATATAATATTTTTGTGGTGTTCCTAATTCCGAAGTGTATGATTTTCCCAAAGAAAGTTATAAAAATGATATTTTGCGAGATTCTATTTTCGAATTTCTGGATGAAACCTTATACATTGATTTGCGTGAATTTTGACAACTCATTAAAATATTTAAGATTATTTTTATATATAAAGAGAGAAACTTTATCTTCATTGTAATAAACAATAGGAAACATAAAGGACGGTCATAGAATTTTAGTATCCCACCGAGTAGAATTACAACAATATTTTTTCTTACACCCAGTAAAGTATGGCGGGCCAGACTATTTACGATCCTTGGCAGAACTCAACATTCTCTAAAATGTTCAAACAACCACACGTTTCCCTATGTTATGCCTCCGGGTGAAACAGGAAAAGACAATATCGAAAGATAATCTCGCGGGACGCATATGGTTATAGCATCATCTGAGTTATGAGTTTGTGTGTATACAAACCTTTTACATAATGAGTAAAGAAAACATTGCAGTCTTAACAGTTTATCCAGCGATCCGTGATTGTGTTATGGCAGCTCTGGACTATTGATCTTCGCATTCTCAAACTGATTCAGCCATATTCTCTCTCTGCCTTTCTCTCTCTCTCTCTGACCTCTCTTCGCTTTGACTGCTGAAAAACATAAATTGGACACTTTGAAAGCTGAAAACTTTATTACGTCCAATATACGACTGCCTTTATCTAAAGTTTTGTTTATGTATACTAAATAAAAGTGGAAAGCGAAAATACGGAAAATTATTTGGTGACAAAATATGGATAAATATTTAGATAAAGCAGTTTTATCAATTAATTTAAGAGACGTAAATTGCTTCAATTTAAATGCAACGAGTCAGCCTCCGAGATATTAATTAAATCTATCGAGAATCTTCCAAGATTATTACAAAGAGGCCATTGAATGCGCCTCGGGAGTTTAACGAAAATAAATATAAGTAACGGTTTAATGCGATTCAAATTCAGACAAATGACACAATAATGAAATATTTAACCTTGAATCGCCGATTCCAAATATTTCATTTAGATGCAAAAATTCCGACTGCATTATATCATTATAATATTAATTAAACGACCGATACTAATATAATATAGAAATTTTAGGACTCTCAAGAATGTTAATTAAAATATACTTCCAAATAGGAATTTAAATTAATTCACACAGCATTGATGGATTACCGCACTCAACAACAGCTGAGGATAGTGCGTTTGGGATGGATGCGTCAGAAAAATCTCGACTCTTTACCCATTTTTGCCTTCCATATTCGGTTTGATAAAAATTTTCGATCATTATAGATGTGTAGCTTTGCTTGTTAAAAGGCTTTTTGTCGACCCGGGCGGCTGGTTAATTTTGTTGGAGTGGAATCCCCTGCAAATGCTATATTGGAAACGGACTGCCACGGGGTTAATCATTAAGAACGGGGTGAAAACATTATAATGGATACAATTGTACAGTCGGAGACGTAGGGTTCTCCCCTTCTCACCACGTACTTAAATATTAATGATCCTCGGGGAATCGACGAGAGATTGTTTAATCACAAAATTCCAAGTACCTCTTCCAAAAATTAAAGTCGTTTATCAACGTCGAACGTTTGACCATTTCTCCCTATAGAAAACCACCTTAGAGAGAGTGGACCATGTCCACGCTTATTCACCCTGCTCGGGGTTGTTTATCTCCCGAAGAGGACTCAATTAGGAGCCCCATCTGATCAGAGTGCTCGCTTACATTTCATGATTTGCTTCCTGCAGATGCTGCATTATTCTTGCTTGGATAGGCCCACGTGTTTGGTTAGATCTCTTTCAAAAATCCATTAATATCGCATTACAGAAATAAATTAAATGTAAAATTGCTGTTTGGCAACTTATAATTTAAATATCAGCTACAGTATATTTAATCGCTTCACGTTTGACGAAATGTTCTTTCCGTGCCGATCTTTAATTTCTTCGACTTTAACGAGTCAAGAAATGTCCTTTAACGGATTATTTTTTAAAAAAACAAGCAAAAAAACTATTTACGAAAATTAGAATTTTAATAGAGGAATACAACATTTTATAATACTCTTTTACATTGGGAATTAAAACACGGAATACTTGATAATTCGACAAATGGAAATATTAATATTGACTATTCTCGTACAAGTAATTATCGAGGTTCTTGTATTGACTTTGAAATGCCATTTTTATGGAATTCTTCTTTTGTTCCATCTTCTTACCTCTTTTTCTGTTTCCCATCAGCATGCCTTAAAAATTCACGAGCCGCTGTGGAGTTGACGAGCAAAACAGATCGATAAACCAGAAATAGAATGTGTAAGTCTACCCCCTTGACGTCACAGCAACATTCGCTTACTATTCTCTTCCAATCTTCCTCTATTCCTCTGGTCGTCTTCGGTCACATCCGGCCCACGACACGTCACCAATCATGTCGGATTAAACGTTCTTGCCAATGGTTGGAATATTTCCAGACAAGTCTTATCGAAAGTGTAGAATAGGTGTTGGAATAATTATTGTCGCTTGTCTGATCGAAAGGCTTATTGTGCCAACTCGTTTTTATTAATATAACATTATCGGTAAACATTTTCATCTGCAAAGCAATAATCTTATCTCGCTCGCTTGCTTAAATGATATCAAACAAAGTATTGCTAATTCCACTTGCATCAAACGTCGATGAGTTTAAGCGCTTTGATTCCTCCCTACAATTTTTTAAACAAATTTTTTTTTTAAATATTAAAGTGAAAGAGTTTTATCTGCTTTTATTTTTTGCACTTAATTTTAAGTAAAATTAAATTTATATCTCGTAGAAAAAAGTGCAGAGAATTCTAGAAAAAGGCTTTCAATACAAAAAGTAACTTATCTAAGTTTCTCAGATTTCGGTCGGGGGAACAATATATATAATTCAAAATCGTTTACGAAAATAAAGAGCGTGGAAAGAATAGTACAAATTGAGAAATATTTTCTACTAATCCTATATCTTCTATTTTGTGAGGAACAAATCTCTAGAATTGAATTGGGTAGCGAGTGAAACACGCCAGGCCTCCGATAATTCAATTACAAGCACGAAGAAATCATTGAGAGAGTTGGGAGCAAAGTCAAGAAAACATAGAAAGGACAAAATGCTATACCACTAGATAAGATTAAGCAGAGATGCTAAAAGCTTCTAGTGACAAGATAGAAAATTCTCTGGAAAAATTATTTTGCGAGCTGCCACCCAAAAAGTAGAAGTTCGGCTAAAAAAAGGGTCTATTATGACTCTCGAGAACTTTTTTTTCCCCCTATCACAAAATGCCTTTGAATAACGATATCCTTCTTAACGACTCTCCTCGTTGGTATCTTTATTTCTATAATGAACGAAGATAGTTTAGTCGTGATGTTGCGTGGCAGAGGTTATTTAAACTTGACAGTTCGCTAATATGATAGTTCGGATGGAAAAGAAGAAATTCTCTCGAGAAGATATGAAACTCTGCATTTAATGGTGAATAAGTAAAATCGATATTCGATGCGGAAACAATTCGTTTTTATTTTTATCAAAAGTCTTAAATATTAACTTCGCATGTTTCCATATCTGTAACTGCAAGGTCAAAAAGATGAATTCTCGTCTTCTCTTTGTCTTTATGAATATTTCACATTATATCAATATTACATTTCATGCATACAATACTAACTTATGACCTTTTCTATTATGACTATCCCGAAAATTTGTCTCTATTCTTATCCAGTATTGGAATGTATTTGATATAACCTTTTATTAAAATATTCTATTGTCAAAATAACATTGAAATGAATAAAATTACGCACTTTTAATCGGATGTAAGAATAAATCCTTGCCAAAATACGAATAATATTAAAGATGTAGGAACGTCTTAATAGTTTGGTAAATCTTTTGTATGTGGTAACATCAGTCAAAATAGAGTTCGTGATCCTCTTTATAACTTCGAGAGCTTTAATTATTAACTCTCAGTTTATAAAGACGTATTGGATCATCTTCTGCAGAACCCGAAGAGAAAATTCTATCTCTATGTTTCATTTATCAACATAAACAAATGATCGGACTGATTTGAATAATCACCATAGTATTGTTAAGCATGTTGATGTATTATGGAAGTTGGGTTGATATGAATTATAAAGTCTAGAAATAAAGTCAAGATGAATGTTATCATCTCTTTAATAAATTTTAAGCCAAAAATAAATCGTTTAATCATAAATTTCGTTATAGAGAAATTAATCGCGGATTAAATGTAAACTATTGTATACGCAATTTAAATCTAATTTAATTTAATAAATTTTATGTGTTATAATTGTCAAATTTGAATTATAAATTTATAAGAATAAAAAAAAATAATTAATTTTTCTTAATTTTATTTTATTTGATATGCGATACGTTGGTTGCACCACCTTTTTTTTCAACGAGATCTCACTTTTATGACCAAAACGTAATATAATTGAATTGTTTTTTTATCAAATACAGACTTTGTTACAATCCGTAGGGCTTAATTTGAATATCATAATTTAGGAATACCTCATAGATTGTTATCTTGCACAAAATTGAATTACAAAAACGAGTTCCTACCTTTTCTAATTCAATTTTGTCAGATAACAACTATCGGGTATCACAAAAAGCTTACTGATATCAAATATGAGAAGTGGGTTATAGCAACTATTTCGGCAATCAAGACGTTTCGTCGTTATCAAATATTTTTTTTCTAATTTTTTTTTCCTAGAATAATTTTAGAAACAAAGGTATGTGCATTAAAGTATTAGCATCGTTAGAAACGTGGCAATTTCTTTTTTATTCCGACAAAAGAATAATTTGATTTCTGTAAGTTGAAATGTTATTTTTAAAATCAGATATCTTTCGAAATAATACGATTAAAGTCTGAAAACATATTATTGTTTTATTTTTCTTTTATGAATTATAAATCGCTGTAAACAAGAGCGATCAATCCGAAATTGACCGTTAAACAGAGTAATACTTTAGAAAAGTACAGCGATATTATCAAATATATTAATTGGACAATTCGACCGAATCATAAGACACCGAATAAAAACCTCAACCCTGCTAATTCTGGTCGAAGAGTGTGGAGTTTGGTTCGTAATTAACGTCCGAGTCGTTAAAAGTGGACTCTGTTGTTAAAGAGTTTATTACTAGCTTTCATCGGACTAAAGCGGCTTGAAGGAATTGTTTGCAGTCAACTTTGGATTTAAGATCTAGAAGCAACAATAGGCCAAAGTCGACAGCCACCTACTGACAGATCTCATTTAGATAACATTCAACTCTAAATGAATTTACTTTGATTAAGTCATACGAAACCATTCCTGAATCTTTGTTAAAAACGAAATCGCAATGTTTATCTCTCCGGGGATGCCGAAGAATATTTTTTTCCCCTTGTTTACAGCCTTGTTTAATAGCTAAAAACACTTTTAACTACTAAATGTTATTAGGTGCCAAGTCATTTTATTCTTTCATGCAATTTATCTACTTAATCTTATCAGCATTTTCTTAGATAATAGAAGTTGTTTTTGGAAAGTTCGAACAAAGATTGGAATAAACCTTAATTATAATTGCTCCGATTCGGATATTTATTCGGTACTAAATTATGCGGAGACAAATTCTGTAGGAAATTCTATTTTTGAAAGGCCTCGTAGTGTAGGCCTATACAATACAAACTTCTATGCAATCCTAATAAAGATATTTTTTTATTATTTTTCTGTTCTTTTCATTATCAATTATTTTTTCCCTTTTTCTCTTATTTTAAATTTTCTTCTTCATTTTTTAGTTCTGTCAATATTTTAGAAATCTGTGATAATTTTGAATGAAAATAACTGAATTTAATTTTTAAAAGAATAGGAATTAGTTTTCGAACAGTAGTTCAATCAAAACTAAAATTAAAGTATGATATGTTCAAAATAGCAAAATACAAGAACTTAAAATAATATGGAAGTAAAAAAATTAATTTATTAAATAAAGTTAATTTTATTTTTAATTTTTTAACCATTTTATTATTCAATTTTAATATGTAATTATTTTCAAATAGTGTGTTCATCCAGACAGAGAATGTGCTCAAGATTCCTGTCGAGCTTGTTTTGAAGCACAGCTTGCTCAGTTGCAAGAACAGCTTGTAGCAACTATGTTAGAAAATCAGCAGTTATGTAAGTTACAAAATTCTCTTTTTATAATTTTATAGTTTAATTAAATATATTAATCTGATACTAATGTACCTAATAAAGCTCAGGGTATCTTATAGAAATATCAAACATGTTTGAAAACTACACATTTTGTTAGTTAGGGACTATATACCAGGCATGGCCAACATACAGCCTGTGGGCCAGATCCAGCCTGCCTAATGAATTTATGTGGCCTGCGATCAATCTCTCAATATTAGCTACTGAAGTCCGAATAGCTCAGTGAAAAATTTTGACGCCTAAAAAAAAAGGTCAACAATTCATCACTGTGTGTTTAGAGTTAACCCTCCATTACAAATCTTGTAAGTACAGCATAGAGTGTTGTTAAAGCATGATAATGTGAAAAATGTATCTGTAATCTCTATCTACAATTCAGTCTCTATGGGGTGACACCACAATGAGATCTTGCACCACCTCAAAATCTTCCTAGGGCAACTTCTGGTTCGGCCCGTGGAAAAAGTTTTCTTTCCAATTCGGCCCTGGGGCAAAAACTGTTGGCCACCCCTACTATATACATTGAATATTGCTTCTATCAGTGTCAATAAATTTTATTGTTTTCCTTTGGATCTTTCTCTCAATGAAATCTAATTGGTTTTTTATTTATATATTTTTGCATAGATTTGTTCCATTATATTTTNAATTTTGAAGATGTAACGACGATAATCTTTAATGCGAAACCCTTCCGAATGTATTTTTATTATTAAAAAAAAAGTAATATGAACTTTTTTATGATGAATCTTTAATGATAAAATCTATTATTAACAGAAAAATAACCACAATTTATTATTAAATAAATTTTAACTCGTCAGGATTTATTTGTATAGTTATCGTTTCTTCTCAATTTCAATCCGACTTACAATAGAAATTTAATTGATTATTATTATTATTATTATTAATTCTCGTTTTATAATTATTTTATACAGAAAATTACTTTCTATCATAATTAAATAAATAAATGTTTAAAAAAATCAAATGTCGAATTAAATTAAATTTTATATAAACAAAAGTCTCTTTGATCGACTTTAAGTAAAATTAAAATTATGATGTAGTTGTGTACAGTTAAGAAACTGAATCTAAAATTAAATAATTGATTATTTTTAATCGGATTTTATGTGAAATTCTGAATAATACATAAATACCTTCCATAGACAATAGGCCTAAGAATGTCGAAGTGTACTCTGCCGAAGTTTTATATTTTAATAATATATTCGATTTTGTTTTTTTTTTAGATATTAAAATGAAATGAATTTTAAATTTTTATTTCGAATTAGAAGAAAAATAATAGACGAAAGAGGAAATAAGTGAAAGTGGACAAAGAAAACATTTGGGAAAAATCATGAATTATGAGAGGAGGAAAAAAAAAATCTACTTTATTTTAATGATCGATCTAAATGAATCATTTCCGTCGGTATTTTAATTTTCTTAGAAATTTTTCATTTTTCCCTTAATTCTTTTTTTTTTTATAAGAAATTGTAAAACAAGGGAAAATAAACATCTGGAATAATGGAAGATGATTAATTTTACATAAAAATTAATTAAACCAATTTAAATCTAGTGTAATGTTTATATTTTAAAAAAAGCTCGCTTCAGGCGTCGATTGTTTTAGTTGATGGAAAAATATCTTATTAAAAGTTATTAAAATAACACCAGAGAAGAATTTTTATCAGTTGTATAGATTGCGTATAGTTAGAAGTGAGAGCGAAGTCGGAATATAGATTTTATTTTTAAAAGAATAAATTTTTGTTGGGACTTGCGAGAGAAGAATTCTCTGTTTGAGTGACAAGTGACAAACTACGAACATTTGAAATTAAATTTGATTTTGAAACATTAGATTTATCAGATTTGAAAGAAGTCATTTCGCATGTCTTTTGCTTGTTGGAGCCAAGCTTCTCTCCTTGCTTTCTAAAATCTCTATGTTACGAGTTTGTTATCTAGAATCACGCTGCTCTGATTCGGAATTCAGCAAATTTATTATAAGTTGGTCATGTTCAGATAAAATAATTAAGGCTATCATTTTGTAGATGCACGGATCCGTCTGCGGAATGACATCTCATTATTCACACTCACATTAATATGGAAACTCCGCTTTTGTTGAAATTTATGTTTGTCATCGATTTTTATAAGTAATCGTAATGCACAACTGTAATAAGAATATTAACCAAAACATTGGAAATAAAGCTTTGCTTATTTATTAAAATAGTGGTTTTAGAAAATAATCAAAGAGGGAATTACCTAAATAAATTTCCTAAATTGTCTCACTCTTTATTTTGATATTTTATGCGTTTACATGCAATTACTTCGTATCATTAGTAGATATAATTAGCACAATTCAGAACTAAATTAATGCATATAATAATATTCAGTTAAATTCTAGCCTGGGTTAATACTATTCAGTTAATTATGTGTAAATATTTCAGTACTCGATGCAATCCTCGATGATAAATTTCTGCTATTTCGGATGCTCATTTGTTCCCTCCTGCAATTACTAAGAGAAGAGACTTTAGCTCGTTATGATTTATATAAAATAATCTCATTCAGAAAGTTAAATATATAAATATATATTTCTTCCCTCTAAAATTTCAGTAGGATGTTAAAGATTTCGAAAACTAAATTATTTGAAGAGTATTTTAGTTTTTGTAGAATGGAGGCGCCGGATTGCTGGCTATCGCCCTTTTGCTTCAATATAGAAAATGGCATATTCCTCTATGGTCGACAGGCTAATGATTACGATACTGGCAATGATAAACAGAACCGTCGGGCGAAAAATTACAGATGGGATGGCTGCAGCTAACGACGAAATGCCCACTTGAACGGGAAGTTGAAACTATTTACGAGTGTGTGCTGCAGAGTATGGTGCTGTTATCTTCAGTTGCAGAACCTTGTGTTTTCTGATAGTACAAGTGAACGGGAAAATTGAATGCAGCTTGTCATTGTCCGCGAGAAGACAACTTGCACTCTGGCTATCTCCTATAGAAATCCGACGCCTAATAATATCACCTTTTATTAAATGCTCCCGGCTATTTTGAATTTCGTAGAGACAATTCCTATCAGAAATGCAAATTATACTCGATAACTATTTATATAATATATACGACAGTCTTATTTAATAACATTTGCCTAGTTAATAAACGTTAGCAAACCTCGTTAGAATTCGGCAGCTTGAAACAAATTGTTAGATGCCTCATTTTTTAAATCAAAATTGTTATATTAATAGTCTGATATTATTTACATTTATTAACTGTAGTAAAATATTAATTAAAATAATTAATTTTCGTATATTTAGTTCTAAAGATGACACTTCATTATTCCTAAATTTGCAAGATGTCTTCATAAAAGATCTTCACTGATGGTATTTTTTGCTTCAAGGAACGAAACAAAAAGCACAAATTACTTTATAAATCGTTCTTTTTTGATATTATAAAGAAAATTCAACGATATTTTATACTTTTTCAATTTAAGTCTATATATAAAATTTCGAAGCCGTTTTATATTATAATCCTTCAAATCGGCTTGTGCTAAGCTGGATAATGATGCAATGCCCTATATCGAAAAAAAAGACGTCATTCTGTTTTAGTGACGTCAGTATTGATGGCTTAAAAATAGAAAACTTTATTGGTTATAGTTCTGCTCGTTGGAGCACACTGTAATTGAGGTATTGGTCAATTTTTTTCTCTTATATTAGTCCATTATTAAATATTTATTAATCTCTAAGAAATAAATTAGAGCAACGATATATCTTTTCAAAACTTTGACTTGTTTAATTTTAATTTTAGTCGCTCGGATGAGAAATGCAATTATGACTTATTTGGATATGAAAATTTTCTTAAAATAAGTTTAAAATCAATCTTATGTTTATTAAATTATACAAAGTTTACACGATTAATCTAAGTGACTAATTGACTTTTGCAATGGAAAATTTTATCTAATCTTGAAATTTTATGCAATTTTCTAATAATAAAACGGCTCCAATCAATTACCAGATTAAGTTTTATCGAAAATTATGGAAATGAAATTTCTATAACCCCAAGTCTCGAGCGATATTTTTGTCATTAAAAACACTGGAGGTGCTTAAAAGTTAAAGATTATAAGGATTATCGAGGATTATTACGGATACATTTATATTATAAAAGATGGAAATTCTTTCGATATGACATTTAGAGCGGTTTTCACCGAAGATTTTTACCATTTTTTGACGTCCTATTTCACGGTGTCTGGATTCACCTGATGTCTCCTATTGTCCCTCTCAACTTTGCCACTCTGTAAAAATTCAATTAGTCACGGTTACTTTGTCTTCTTATGCGTTTCTCGGAAAGATATGGCAAAAGATGCCTTGATTAGTTTCTTCAATACGGAACCGTCCACTTTTTAGCTATGCTTTTCTTATGAATATTCATAAAAAAGCGAAGAAAAGAAATCGCTTCTGTTAATTCAAATATTCATTGGTTTAGAGATTCCTGCCTTCCAAGGAAAAAAAAAAACATGCCATCGCATTCTTTTTTTCTCTTGCCAGAGGGAAATGCAAAGAATACGCTGTCTTATCCGAAAATAGTACACTCAGAGAAATTCCACAAAGTGGCTGAACTCCCCCATGAATTCAAGGTTATTTAAATGGATGTTATTTCTTTACGTATACCATTGCAGATATTTTTAAATTATGCACGATTTTTCTCCATTATCATTTTATTTTCAGTTATTTTCAATATATATTTTTGTCATATTTATTGTGTTTTCCATTAACATTGCTATTCTGTCAGAGCACAATAATAATTATTATCGGTGCTTATCGAAAATTTGTTTGTTTTTTTTCAATAAATACGAAAATCCACATTAAATTAATAAAAGTTTAAGTGGCATTTGTTACAGCACAAAATTTATGGCAGATAGCTTCTTTGTCCTTCTTCGAAAAAAAAAGAAAAGAAATTAAGTAAAAGATGTATAGAGAAGAAACCATAATTATTAATTTAAGAATGTTATCTGTCTTAATTGCATCATAATTAGGTTAGGAGAATTACCGAATGGGGGTTTAGAACATTACACTAGAGTATTGGTGAATGTGCAGGATTTCTACGCCGATATCTGATAGTAATGTCTGTGACTATACGTGACTTCTCTACTAACAACTTGTCTGACACACTTTGGGATAAGATCCATTGCAGTCTTATCAGGCAGTATGGGAACAGTGCTATTTTATGGCTTTACTGGTTTTTTCTGTCAGACATGCCGGTGACTACAGAGTACACAAAGGTTGCTGGGTTGTCCCAGTAATTGAAGAAAACGGAGTTTCAAAGGAAGAAGCTTGATACCACTGCTTCTTTGTCATTTAGAGCCATACATTACTTACTTGGTTTTGTGCGGCGGTTACTGGTTGCGTTTGCTATAAAAATTTTGTTCACACAACAATGCCCTCTCCATTCCCGGAGGTGGATGTTGCAAGAATAGATAATCGTTTCTTTCAAGTCGCAGTAAAAATGCGAAATTTATAGCGAAATACGATTTATAAATGCTCTTTAAACCTTACGATACTATTTTAATTTCAAGTCATTTTATTATATAATTGATTTTACTTTTCCCTAAATGGTTACAAAACTTAAATGTGATTATATAGCGTTAATGATTTACGACGGATTTTTTTTTATATACGACCATTACTTTTGATGTTTTCTTTTATTTATCAAAATTTTATATTGATACTTTTTATATTGATCAATAATGAAAAATTCTTGTACCAATCTATAATATTATATTACGTCTTCAAGTATTGTTACAGAACGTTTGTTTGATACTTTTCTAACGTCTCGGATTATTTTTTTATAAAGTATACTTCGCATTAAACTTGAGTGAAACTCTAATTTCATTTTCAATTTTGAAACTTTCTTCTTGGTGTACGTTAAAAATATCAAAAATAAATCGATTTAAAACGAGTTATAATTAAATTATTCTGTGTAATTTGATAAATGAGCAATTTTTAAAATTTGTAATACCTAAATAAAATATTGACCTATCCGTTAAATTTCTTAAGTGTGAAAGGTTTACCATGATTAATTTTGTTTCAATTCTCATCAATAGACAAAATGATTAAATTTATACGAATGCAGCACTTTCTAAACGAAAGAAGAATTGAAGATTGAGCGCAATAACGATTACATACGAGAAAAACAGTGCAAACAAAACTTCGCCTCTAAATACATCACACATAACAGGTTTATCATTTTTGCATCTCCATCGCGTTCAATGATATCCCCATTACGAATCTAGTAACCGGTAAGATAGAAATTACAATATTTATTAGTTATTGATCGTACGTAGTTTGCAGAGAAAACTAGAATATTGACTACAAACTGCAGAGGGTTAGCAGTGCAGATCATACTGACGGAGATTGATCCCCGGAATCTACCCCTGGGCTAAAATGAAGAGTGCATCTTCATTTTATCTGTTAAATGTCGAAACTTTATTTTCTTCCAAAGAAAATCAGACTTTATTCTTAACCAATTCTATCCATCTGTCTCGAGCATCGCTCTGTTTGATTTATCATCCAGTCTGTCGATAATTCATTATCTACGAATGCTTATGTATAATTTTATAACTTTAAAACCGATTAGTAGTTAGTCCTTTTTACCATTCGATCCGATATTTTCCTAGAAATTACAGGAAAAACCATTATAGTAGCGGACAAATGTGCTATTTATAGAAACGAAGGAGGAGCAATTTCTGGTTAGTAATTTTTTTTTTAATACTGAACCGAACAAATTTCACAATAAATTACGAAAGTTTTTTGTTTTTAAACTTTTCGATAACTCATTTAAATTTTAAATCGTAATGTAATTAAAGGATGTTTTACCAATTACCAATTATTTTTATTGTTTACAACGTATTGTAAACAATAAGAATGGTTGATAATTGACAAAACATCTTTTAATCTTCGTGTCGACAACGTTATTAAATCAATTTAATCATTTTAAATTTTTAAAAATTCTCTTCGCTAATACCGAGAACAAACTCATTAAATTTATGTACTTTTAACGAAAGAAAAATAACCAATCTTAAGTAAGATATAATAATAAAAATAAGAAATAAATCTCTGATATATAAGTCAATTTTTTTTTGCAGTCGAGTGATTTCTTTTCTCACTTTTTTTTTACTTCATTTTATATATATATATTTTTTCATTTCGTTCTTTTCAGTTACAGTTCAGAGTAATCCTTAAGCAAAGAATAATCTCAAGAAAGAATATCGTCGAGAAAAAATCGAAATTCAAAAGTGGGAAATCTCCATTTGCAATAATAAGACTATTTTCCAAGACATTATCAGCAACGCATCTTGTGAGGAATACCACATCCACGCAATTTCCATTTCTACTGTAATTCCAACTATAGCTGCAGGCGAGAGATTTGCGAATTCTACAGAAGTAAAACGTCGATTTTGGCTGCAGCGTAACATTTAATCTGACTAAATATTCACAATTGGATTCACTTGGCGACGATAGAGGGATAAACTCACACTTTATATCCGGCCTGAACAGTCGATAAAGCACCTCGCTGATTTCGGCTTGATAACAAGACAGACTAATAACTTTCGACAGTTTCATTGTCAGAAACCAATAACAAACAGCTGCTTTTTGCATTTTCTAAGAAAATTTCCTTTCTTCGTCGCTGGTTTATCTTCATTTTCCAACACTATTTAATTGTTACTATCGAAACAATAAGTTTTCTGCTCGCATTGAAACGGTAATTAAATAAGTCCATTTCTTTATATTTCACAGTAATATTTAAGCTTTCAAAATTCTTTTAATCTTTATTTTTATTTGATAAAATTTCCCGTAAAGGAACTTGAAATTATTCTATTCGATTTTCTATTTTCTTCCCTTTATAATTCAAATAAGTATTTTTAGTTCGGTTGAAAGATGTTTGAAATTTACAATGATTTTTATTTGAAATTCGGTTTTTCGCAACGACATCATTAAAATTTATATTAGCGTGCTCAAAAACAAAAATAATAATAAAAAAGAAATTGGGAAATTTGAAATTTTGAAAATTCTTGAAGTATTTCGGGATCGGTGATCCGCATCTACCACGTGAAATCATGCATACTTTACTTATTCTTCGGTTATTCCAAGAACAGTATTGAATTTACAAAATTAAAAATGAATTTATTGAACGAATTGATGATCTCGAAGAGTTATTTTGACTCGTCAAGACGATTCGCTTCGTCCGAAAAAGGAACACTCCTCGAAAGAAAATTCTTGATAACTCAATTATCTTATACTTGACAATAGCAGAAGTTTTTACAAGTACGAAAGAAATATTATCTCGAGATATTTTGTTACTGTAATTAGTTATATTTTCAATTTTTTAGCTGAAGATTTATTTTGTTGGTTGTTTTTCTTTTTGTATTCTATAGCTAATTTTTATCTTTGTGGGAACTATACCCTAAACAACGAGATAACTGGAAGATATCCAATTATTTATCTGTGTTTAAGTTTGTTCCCGAGCAATTTGTTTTGGTTGTCACGTTAAACCCACCTAAAAGTTATTATTTACTGAACAGTAAACAACCAAGCGATTTTTCTAAGAGGACAATCGAAACTTTTGACAAAACTTAGATCAAATTGTCGAAATTAATGAAATTCTCTTCTTTTATTACAACTAATCGCATGAAGGGCAATAAGAGAATTCTGTTAAAAATTAAGTCGAGCAACGATGGCCACTGCACATATCAACAATCGATAAAGACTAATTACAGTATAAGTTCCAAGTTTTTAATCCAACTTAGCTAAATCACGCTGGCGGCAGATTGCACGCAGATTACCGTCAGCTGTTTGCACAGAGACAAGAAATGCGTGTGGCTTACGTCCGTGCAAAGAC
Source organism: Centruroides sculpturatus (assembly GCF_000671375.1). Taxonomy (NCBI): domain Eukaryota; kingdom Metazoa; phylum Arthropoda; class Arachnida; order Scorpiones; family Buthidae; genus Centruroides; species Centruroides sculpturatus. Next base: position 154,615 of record NW_019385475.1, on the reverse strand, counting down.
TTGATCGATAGAAAGAGGAGAACGACTCCTCCACCCCTCTTTCGCTCTCTGTGCGTTCGCAATAAATACGAGCCGGATTTATAACCACGACTATACAAAGTGGAGTTTAACGGTCTCTCTCATTCGATGCAACACGTCTGAATGAACACAAAACTCTTCTCGGAGTTTAGAGTTTATGACAGATACGTCAGCTGCGCCAGGTTGCTGCATGGAAGCAGTCTGCAGGTCACCACCATTGTCCTTCTCAATGATTAATGTAGACCAGGTGCTGTGTGGGAGATAGAGAAGCTTTTAGCTATGTCGTGACAGCCTTGGCATCTGGTGTGAAACGATTTCGAGACAAGTGTATATACGTCAGTGTTCGTTTGAGAAATGGTGAAATCGAGCCTCTGCAAGCTTCCGAACGGACACGATAGCAATGTTTCTCCATCCCTCTTTAGGAATTATTCTGATAAATTCTCGAAAACAGCTTTACGATTCTATTAAGTTGCACTTATTTAAGAAATAATAAATTGAATTTAAGATGCAAAATCATCTAATTGAATACCATGAATCGATAGAGACACCGTAGAAGGATTCATTTAGCTTGGAAGAGCTGATTAAGATCTTTATAATGACATTCGATAGGTAGTTCAATTGGAATCTTAACGGTCTATATACGGGTGCTACACACTCCCGGTTTGACCTCATTAACGAAATGTTAGATATTGAAATAATTTTGTCTCACCTCTTTACAATTTTGCTAACTGATTATGTCGGGCGTGGCTTTCAAACAATGACAACTTTATGATTCCTGTCAATATTGCTGACTTGTTATTAAAAATGTCAAGTTTGTTATTTTAATATTCTTTGTATAAATATAATAATTGCAACAAAACAATTTTATCAAGCTACTATAATATTTTATTTTAAATTTTATTATCGTATCGAAAAAACCGAATTACTGTTGGTTTTAAATCTTTAATTTTCTGAAAGCAATGGGCACTAGCATGTTGGCTTCAGCAACTTCGCCTACTTGAAATAGTTTCTTGTCAATTCTTTTATATATTTTTTTCATCGGTTTTACTTTTAAATACCCATGAAATGTAGAAAAAAATTTAAAGAATCTCTCTTGATGTGGTTAAAGAAATAAATCATATATTTTATAGATGACAGTTTAAACTACTATCCAACACTTAAGATTTGTGATTTGTTTCTTCGTCGAGTTATAAGAAAACGCTGTAAAAATTCCATTGGTTTTATCGTTAAAACATCCAACGTGTAAGATCTAAAAAATGAAACTTTAGTCGAATGTTCTTCGGAAACAAAGTAATTTTTACAAATCTGGCAGAATTCCAACGGAGGTAATGATATTTGCTTACACCTCAGTTATTGTGCTCTTGACGAAAATTCTTCCTATAATACTAAATTATATGAGAAACAGTTGGGTAGCATAGATCACGGAATCTTTTTATAACCTTTGCTGTAACTAGAACGATTGCAAAATTTTTCTTGGTTTTATCAAAGTAAGAAAAAAAAACAGGAACTGACTAGTTTAAAATTTCATTTTTACTTTGAGTCAATACTTCTGTATGCGACGAATGCCTCCATTATTCATGATACGGTTCTTGTGCATTTCATACTCTTTGAACATCGTGTGATATTGTGCAAAGTAGAACGTAATCTGAAGAAATGTATTCTGAACATGAACAATAGACTAGTCTTCGAAATGGGTGAATGAATATTTCAAGTAGTTATTGAAATGGGAATTTACATTGAAGAAGAAGATATACATTCTTGCAATTGTCAGTCAAAGTGATGGATTTAATTTATCTACGAATTAAATTTTATTTAAAATATATATCTCTTTGCGGAATTTCTCGGAAATGATTAAGATAGAGAAAGTAAAGATGTCTTAAAATGTGAGATTAATGTTTTTCTAATAGAATCGAATGCTACGTTTGACAGAAGAATAGGTTATGATAAAGAAGAAAACACTAATCTCGAGAGTATGGCATCTTTAAGAATCAATAGACAAGAGTGCTAGAAGGGGCGAACAACCTGTTTGAACTCGTAGCCAGGAATGGTTATAATGATGTGGCAAGAGACGAATTGATTGCTCGATCAAAAGTGATTGATTCGTCCATAGCACAAACTATCGCCAGCGAATCGAACTCATTTCCACTGACGTCACACTAGCTTCCTTTGTGACGTGTTTACGAGGTGTTTAACAGGACAGGACATCACAGTTATTAATGTCAAGTGTCGTTATGTTCTATTTATGTGTCATTTGCACATTTCAGAGCACGCTTTATCGCGGCATTGTGTTACTAGTTGTTTTTTTCTTAATTTATAAATACGCCAGGGAATGGTTTGTTTAAATTAATTGAAGTGAAATGCAAATTGTTGTTAATTATTACCGTCGTAACTCGTGGTTTAATCAAATGAGACTGCTTCGTATCTCTTATAGTAACTGTCTTCGTTCATTTATTAGTAATGTTTTCCAGATAAATTGCATGCTGCAAAGAAACGGTCTCGGTTTAAAAAACAAATAATTAACTTCGGATCGTATGAACTACTATCGATAATTTATTGATTCGTTCAGAAGGAACGGCAACTTTCGATTGCGTCATTTGTGACGCAATCAAGAAATTACTCGAGCGATCAAAGAGTTGACAGTCTCCGTGACGTCACCTTGTTTCAATCGATACGGTGAAGGGGAGGTGGGTGAAATACACAAGTCGGACCAAAACTGGCGAACAACAGACGGAAGGAAAAGTAGAAATGGTTGTGTGAGAAATCTATCACTGTCACTTGTGATCGAATGAATGCTTGGCTCTGCATTCAGCAACATCTCCGTATGGACAAGCTGGTGCTACGGTGACGAATACTCTTCTTACATTCTGTTTGAGTTTTCGGTTAGATGTGCTCTGCTTCTTAACAAGCTTACCATTTAATGATTTCCGCGCATTTGTTTCCTTATTAGCTAGAATTAGTCATTTTAATGCCTTCTCTCTTCTTCCTCCTTCTTACAGCGCTTAAGATTTTTTCAAAAGAGACAGTAACGCTGAATAATGTACAATATGTATTATCTACGTGAGCTCCATATTCTGTAATGTTGATAATATTCTCATGCTTATAGTTTATTGGTTTAGCTGGGATTTTATTACTCTATCATTTAGCCATAATGTAAACACATATCTTAGTTAATACGCCTAATTTATTATTTCGTTTTAATGTTATAAACTAGGAGAAGAATTATAAAAATAGCGAGTTAATTTCTGATTAAACTGAATGGTTTATTGATTCAATATATGCTCACTCTATAATGAGGAAAAAACTTTTCACGTAGACGCCCACTTTAAGTAAATTTGTATGCTATAGAAATAAATAATTTGAAAAATTAATATATTATTTATAGAAGACATTATTTTAATCCCGTTTAATATAGAGCTTAAATATTTCGGAGTTTCTAGATTTAGCAAATGAACGTCTTTAATTAGATAAAAATCATCAAAGTGATTTAATCGACATCACTCTTAATTATGTGAAGTCTTACAAAATATTATCATGTATCGTGCTTCACCTGGCGATACTTCATTTATTGCCCAATGGAGCTATGATACGCTCTAACACTTCATTTATTTTTCAAGTCACAGCTCGAAATTATTTCATGTACTTGCAATTTTTAATTTGAGGTTTTAAGAGGACTTGTCACACCCTTCGGAATGCACGAGGGAAACCATTGAGTAGATATTTAGGAATTTTCACTTCTATTACAGGCTAAACGTGATCGGAAAACCAAAGAGAAAACTTCATCGCTACCTACATGTTCTAATTACGGATGTTTCCGGTAATAACGACATCATCCGTGATTAGAATTATATAATCTCGGGAAAGATTAACTATTTTGCACCCCGGTCTCGCTTCATATAGACTTTTGTGTCTATATACCGGTTTATATATTTATATATAGCGTACGAGGTAATAAAGGAGAGCGTATATATTACGAGGAGCCAAAATAAAATTTTACTCACGGGAACATCAATTAATGCTTTCTTGTAAAATAAGCTGGGAGAATCATTAATTAAACAAATGGCGTATTCTTGTCGGAGCTAGTTCTAACAATAAATGGCAAGGAAATATTATTGTACCCACTTTAAAAACAATGGGTGGCTTTGGAACCGTTCTCTTATTCCCTAAGGACTCAAACAGGGCGGGTCCGCGTGCCACATAATACGATGCTAGTAGAGGTGTGGTGCAATTGCTCTCATTGGCGGGGTTTTAGTCTAAGTAGATATTGGGATAAGAATCGATGTGAAGGATTTAAAATTCTCTTGGTTCTCGCGCCTCCAGAGAATGTCAATTTTCTACTCCGCAAGAAAGAGCATAAAGAGGAAAGAAAAAAAGTGCCCCATAGGATCTCAGCTCATCTTCCATTCCAGGCACATGATGCTACAGTTGAGGAGAACTGATTGAACTTTTCTTCCTTGAACACTTCTGTGCGGGTTAAAGCTGCAGTCTTTTCACATTCACCCGTAATAACAGAGAATATTTGGTCGACGTCGATAGACCTGTTTATGCGCAGAAGTTGATTTTTTTTCTATGGCTACCACTTCGGATGTTTACAATATTGTGTGAAGTGTTCGGAATACAAACTAGATCTCGATCGCACTTTTTCGAGTGCCTTAAAAAGTGTCCTCCACAGCCAAACTCGCTCATCCTTTTGATCCTCTCAAAACTTTGAAAAATTAATTTCATTAATTCGATATTTTCTGAAAGAACTTAATCACTCGGATTATCTTTTTTTTCTTTACTTAAAAAACTTCTATTATTATTGTCNATTCAGGTAATAATATAAATATTTAAAACGCTTCGAAAATTAGTTGAAGTTAAGTACGTTTTTTAAATTAGAAGACTCGAAATTCGAACTTCTTTTTTTCTTAATTCGACTGTGTTTTATTGCTGTCTTTATCTAGTCTTGAAAAATAACCATTTAAGGATGGGCTATTATTAATAAACGACGTAATTTTTTGGAAATTTATTAATCTACTCGACTATAAAATTATTATTAAGTGCAATTCTTTGTATATTGAATTCATAAAGTACTTTGAAAACTCCGCAGATGTTAAAATTTCACGTAATGTATTTTTTCGTAATTTTCGAACTTCAATCAGAAAACATAATTTCCATTAAGGTAAAACTCTCGTAACATCTTGATTAAATTTTTTTAAGAGTAGAATCCACATTTAGCTAATTGCTTCTCTTATTCATTGGCTTCTTCTTCATTTTCTTTTAAATAGAAGCGATACGAAACAGTCGATTATCGACTGGTCAATATATATATTTTTTATATTTTTCGATTGTTTATAAGACTAATTTTCGCTTAGTGGATTTGGACGATTTGGTGGGGTTATCGTTCATTTATCTGACGTTGTGGCGCTGATGTTCCATATACAGCCTACTAGTCGATTGCAGGTTTTTCATCTTTTGGCTTGCCTGTCACTGCCAGTTGGGGCTCTCACACTAAGACCCTGCTTCGATAGGGGAAGAGAGAGGGCCCGATAGAAGAGGTAAGCCGTACGCATGCCCAGTGCTATGACACTTAGGGACTCGGTGCGGTCTTCTCTATCATCGCTGGACAAACACATTGTCAAGAATTATCTAGCGGCACAACGGAGATACATCACGAACTAGACGGGGAGGAGCTGAACGTTTAGACGACACGATGCACTTTACTCTCTCTTTCCACAATCAGCCGAATCAATAAACATGTACGGTCCGTTTCCCATCAAATGATCCAAGTTGGACTTTTAGATTTGTGACTGAATTTTTTTCTTACTTCATCTATATATTATTTCTTTAGAATAAGGGAGTCGGATGAAGAAAACAAAATAAAATCAAAAATTCCATTTCTGAGGAGAAACTTTTATGTTACTGGATAAACAAGATTGTGTTGAGGGATTTGTGAAAAATACGGATATTTTTATGCAAAGTTTAAACATATTTTTCCGACTTTTCAAACACCGCAAATTTAAAATATAATACTTCTTAAATATTTAGAAACTCCGAAAACATTATAGAATTCAATTGAAGCCGTTTCGAATTCGTACAAATGTCAGCTTAAGATAATCATTTTTAATTCTTAAACATTTCTAAATTCATCTTCTTAATATTTTATATCTTTTTTTTATTAAATCATAAATCTTCCCGCTCTGTTTAATTCTATTACGGATAGAGATATCTTATAACACTGAATTGATGAATTACGTAATAATATTTTATCTGCATTTTTTAATAAAATATCTTCTAATAACTTCAACTTATTTTTTCCCAACACAAAGTTTTCTATACATTTATTGGACGGAATGTTTCTTCCCATAAATTATATTTCAGCCTTTACAACGTTTAAGACATTTCGCTTTTTCTAAAATCCTTGCCAAATTTTCTGCAAATCGCCTTAAAATATTCAAGCAATAATCTTAAACTTCTTAAATTATTATTAGAACTTGACCTTTGACCTCACCTGCTTGACATACATTTTAAGCTGAATTTTTTAATGTAAAATAGATTTTTATGAGCTTATATTAATGAAATTTTAAAAGTTTATACGTAAATTATAATTGAAAATCACTTATATATTCATAAATCATTTTAAAATAATAGAAAAATTCGATTTAAATCATAAATTTGTTTCTTAAATTTATAAATGTGCAGCTTCATCCATATATCATACAGGGAATTTATTATATGATTTATGACGTTGTAGATATAAAAAATAAATGGAAAAATAAAATATTACGCTCAGAAATTCCTTTTATCTCTCCTTGTTTTTTTCATAAATATTTTTAAAAAATTCGAGATTAATTGACAAAATTATTATTATTCTAAGAAGTGGAGGGAAACTTAACTTATACATGATTCAACGAAAAGTAAAATTATCATACATAATACAAAGTTCAGAAATTATCATGCACGTAGGCGAACCGTTGTTTCTGGTATGAAGAAAACTGATATATTTGCAGAGGGATGAAGGAAGAAAGAAAAAAAAAGTTTGTTTTCACGGATAATTTCCCATTATTTTATGACTTACAAGTGGGAAAAGATAGAAAGTTGTGCTGAATGGAGAGAGGGTCTTTGCGACACCGCTCGTGCCTCCATGCCGTATCTAATCATAAGAGTTTTTAGACAACACCCACACACACACACACACAAACCAGAAAAGAGGGGAAGAAATATGACAAATCACAATACCAACTTAATGGAATAAGTTGAGTCGGGATAACTTTTATTGGTGTTACGTGACACCGAAGAGTCTATACTTAAGTAAGAACAACATCCCTCGTTCCCTGGAGGGAGAAAATACTAACATATTTTCTTTACAGGGAGGGAAGAGAGCCAGGAATACTAAAGTTCCGTCTGTTAATAGCGATAAAACTCACTGCCACATAGTTGACGACCAATTAAACCATATTCGTCGCAACTTACACGACTTTTTCGGTGATATTATTCGTGTATTTTTACTGCACCGTGACCGACAACGCCTACGATACTTAGATAAAAAAAAAACTAAAATAAAAAAATGTATGGCTGATGTTACATCAAATTCACGTCTTTGTCTTCGACGTTACAGTATCAATAAAGTGATGAAGAACAGATTAACCTACTAACCATCGTCAATAACGTAGAAGATCATTATGTAGACGTGAAAATAATTAATTTTCTAGCATACAGCTGACGATAGAATAACCGTTCTTAGCTGGGGGATAGAAACGTTCTTATATTTTTTATTTATTAAGTAATTCTACGCGCGAAACCTTAAATATTTGAGATATAAACTGATGAAGAGCCTCTCTGTATTTGTGGTGAATGAGTAAAAGCATCAGATAAATGATATCACAGAAGAACAGGTTGTTGAGTAAACACTCCGATCTAACAGAAGAGGGGGGAGGAAAGTCAAAGTGAATTTTATAAAATTGAAGAATATGATAAAGTACGTGATATTCATATCCGATAACTTGTCTAGTTTTATAAGTCAGTGCACATCTCGTATCGCCCGACCATTAAAGTGTCCTTAATGTTACTCGAAGCGGTACTTCTTTATTGTCCTTGTACGGTCATAGTACTAATAAATTACTAAACACGTGGTTGAGGAAGAGAAGGAGATAGTAAGCCATGCAGTTGGTGTACGGTGATATTAATACCACTAGACAATAAAAAGGGGGTAGGCCTTAATGATAAGACCAGTGGATGAAAAATGATGTAGTGGGCCTGTTATACACACATAGTCCACATTTTCCGGCATTCCAATTGCTGGTATTAAGTTACAGTAGGCGAGTTTCGTTTAAATTTTCGTTTGAAATTTATATCTGAAGTAAATTACAACGAAATTAATTTTTTACCTCGAAGTAATTGCATAAAATTCGTGAATAAAAATAATCACGGCTGCAGTTTTTTAAATAAAAGAGTGTTATGTATGCATTACTCTATTATTTGACTTGATTAAATTTTATGGGGCTGAAAAATATAATTAAATCTCACTCGTAATCGACCGTGGGGTGTACTTTTAGATGACTATTGCTATTTTTTCTCCCGTCTTTTTAGCTTGGTTCCTCCCTAGTTTAACCGCAAATTGAGTTCTGTTACAATCTTTTAAGCCACTATTAAAGTAAATTACATTTTTAAAGGCAAACCTATGCATTTAGCACGGTTTAAAATCATTAATTTTAAGAACACATACGTAAAAACATAAGAAAATTGCAAACCTCTTTTCTGCATTTGTACCATATGTAGGATAAACATCAGTAGGCTTCAAGCNATTGGACACTTTGAAAGCTGAAAACTTTATTACGTCCAATATACGACTGCCTTTATCTAAAGTTTTGTTTATGTATACTAAATAAAAGTGGAAAGCGAAAATACGGAAAATTATTTGGTGACAAAATATGGATAAATATTTAGATAAAGCAGTTTTATCAATTAATTTAAGAGACGTAAATTGCTTCAATTTAAATGCAACGAGTCAGCCTCCGAGATATTAATTAAATCTATCGAGAATCTTCCAAGATTATTACAAAGAGGCCATTGAATGCGCCTCGGGAGTTTAACGAAAATAAATATAAGTAACGGTTTAATGCGATTCAAATTCAGACAAATGACACAATAATGAAATATTTAACCTTGAATCGCCGATTCCAAATATTTCATTTAGATGCAAAAATTCCGACTGCATTATATCATTATAATATTAATTAAACGACCGATACTAATATAATATAGAAATTTTAGGACTCTCAAGAATGTTAATTAAAATATACTTCCAAATAGGAATTTAAATTAATTCACACAGCATTGATGGATTACCGCACTCAACAACAGCTGAGGATAGTGCGTTTGGGATGGATGCGTCAGAAAAATCTCGACTCTTTACCCATTTTTGCCTTCCATATTCGGTTTGATAAAAATTTTCGATCATTATAGATGTGTAGCTTTGCTTGTTAAAAGGCTTTTTGTCGACCCGGGCGGCTGGTTAATTTTGTTGGAGTGGAATCCCCTGCAAATGCTATATTGGAAACGGACTGCCACGGGGTTAATCATTAAGAACGGGGTGAAAACATTATAATGGATACAATTGTACAGTCGGAGACGTAGGGTTCTCCCCTTCTCACCACGTACTTAAATATTAATGATCCTCGGGGAATCGACGAGAGATTGTTTAATCACAAAATTCCAAGTACCTCTTCCAAAAATTAAAGTCGTTTATCAACGTCGAACGTTTGACCATTTCTCCCTATAGAAAACCACCTTAGAGAGAGTGGACCATGTCCACGCTTATTCACCCTGCTCGGGGTTGTTTATCTCCCGAAGAGGACTCAATTAGGAGCCCCATCTGATCAGAGTGCTCGCTTACATTTCATGATTTGCTTCCTGCAGATGCTGCATTATTCTTGCTTGGATAGGCCCACGTGTTTGGTTAGATCTCTTTCAAAAATCCATTAATATCGCATTACAGAAATAAATTAAATGTAAAATTGCTGTTTGGCAACTTATAATTTAAATATCAGCTACAGTATATTTAATCGCTTCACGTTTGACGAAATGTTCTTTCCGTGCCGATCTTTAATTTCTTCGACTTTAACGAGTCAAGAAATGTCCTTTAACGGATTATTTTTTAAAAAAACAAGCAAAAAAACTATTTACGAAAATTAGAATTTTAATAGAGGAATACAACATTTTATAATACTCTTTTACATTGGGAATTAAAACACGGAATACTTGATAATTCGACAAATGGAAATATTAATATTGACTATTCTCGTACAAGTAATTATCGAGGTTCTTGTATTGACTTTGAAATGCCATTTTTATGGAATTCTTCTTTTGTTCCATCTTCTTACCTCTTTTTCTGTTTCCCATCAGCATGCCTTAAAAATTCACGAGCCGCTGTGGAGTTGACGAGCAAAACAGATCGATAAACCAGAAATAGAATGTGTAAGTCTACCCCCTTGACGTCACAGCAACATTCGCTTACTATTCTCTTCCAATCTTCCTCTATTCCTCTGGTCGTCTTCGGTCACATCCGGCCCACGACACGTCACCAATCATGTCGGATTAAACGTTCTTGCCAATGGTTGGAATATTTCCAGACAAGTCTTATCGAAAGTGTAGAATAGGTGTTGGAATAATTATTGTCGCTTGTCTGATCGAAAGGCTTATTGTGCCAACTCGTTTTTATTAATATAACATTATCGGTAAACATTTTCATCTGCAAAGCAATAATCTTATCTCGCTCGCTTGCTTAAATGATATCAAACAAAGTATTGCTAATTCCACTTGCATCAAACGTCGATGAGTTTAAGCGCTTTGATTCCTCCCTACAATTTTTTAAACAAATTTTTTTTTTAAATATTAAAGTGAAAGAGTTTTATCTGCTTTTATTTTTTGCACTTAATTTTAAGTAAAATTAAATTTATATCTCGTAGAAAAAAGTGCAGAGAATTCTAGAAAAAGGCTTTCAATACAAAAAGTAACTTATCTAAGTTTCTCAGATTTCGGTCGGGGGAACAATATATATAATTCAAAATCGTTTACGAAAATAAAGAGCGTGGAAAGAATAGTACAAATTGAGAAATATTTTCTACTAATCCTATATCTTCTATTTTGTGAGGAACAAATCTCTAGAATTGAATTGGGTAGCGAGTGAAACACGCCAGGCCTCCGATAATTCAATTACAAGCACGAAGAAATCATTGAGAGAGTTGGGAGCAAAGTCAAGAAAACATAGAAAGGACAAAATGCTATACCACTAGATAAGATTAAGCAGAGATGCTAAAAGCTTCTAGTGACAAGATAGAAAATTCTCTGGAAAAATTATTTTGCGAGCTGCCACCCAAAAAGTAGAAGTTCGGCTAAAAAAAGGGTCTATTATGACTCTCGAGAACTTTTTTTTCCCCCTATCACAAAATGCCTTTGAATAACGATATCCTTCTTAACGACTCTCCTCGTTGGTATCTTTATTTCTATAATGAACGAAGATAGTTTAGTCGTGATGTTGCGTGGCAGAGGTTATTTAAACTTGACAGTTCGCTAATATGATAGTTCGGATGGAAAAGAAGAAATTCTCTCGAGAAGATATGAAACTCTGCATTTAATGGTGAATAAGTAAAATCGATATTCGATGCGGAAACAATTCGTTTTTATTTTTATCAAAAGTCTTAAATATTAACTTCGCATGTTTCCATATCTGTAACTGCAAGGTCAAAAAGATGAATTCTCGTCTTCTCTTTGTCTTTATGAATATTTCACATTATATCAATATTACATTTCATGCATACAATACTAACTTATGACCTTTTCTATTATGACTATCCCGAAAATTTGTCTCTATTCTTATCCAGTATTGGAATGTATTTGATATAACCTTTTATTAAAATATTCTATTGTCAAAATAACATTGAAATGAATAAAATTACGCACTTTTAATCGGATGTAAGAATAAATCCTTGCCAAAATACGAATAATATTAAAGATGTAGGAACGTCTTAATAGTTTGGTAAATCTTTTGTATGTGGTAACATCAGTCAAAATAGAGTTCGTGATCCTCTTTATAACTTCGAGAGCTTTAATTATTAACTCTCAGTTTATAAAGACGTATTGGATCATCTTCTGCAGAACCCGAAGAGAAAATTCTATCTCTATGTTTCATTTATCAACATAAACAAATGATCGGACTGATTTGAATAATCACCATAGTATTGTTAAGCATGTTGATGTATTATGGAAGTTGGGTTGATATGAATTATAAAGTCTAGAAATAAAGTCAAGATGAATGTTATCATCTCTTTAATAAATTTTAAGCCAAAAATAAATCGTTTAATCATAAATTTCGTTATAGAGAAATTAATCGCGGATTAAATGTAAACTATTGTATACGCAATTTAAATCTAATTTAATTTAATAAATTTTATGTGTTATAATTGTCAAATTTGAATTATAAATTTATAAGAATAAAAAAAAATAATTAATTTTTCTTAATTTTATTTTATTTGATATGCGATACGTTGGTTGCACCACCTTTTTTTTCAACGAGATCTCACTTTTATGACCAAAACGTAATATAATTGAATTGTTTTTTTATCAAATACAGACTTTGTTACAATCCGTAGGGCTTAATTTGAATATCATAATTTAGGAATACCTCATAGATTGTTATCTTGCACAAAATTGAATTACAAAAACGAGTTCCTACCTTTTCTAATTCAATTTTGTCAGATAACAACTATCGGGTATCACAAAAAGCTTACTGATATCAAATATGAGAAGTGGGTTATAGCAACTATTTCGGCAATCAAGACGTTTCGTCGTTATCAAATATTTTTTTTCTAATTTTTTTTTCCTAGAATAATTTTAGAAACAAAGGTATGTGCATTAAAGTATTAGCATCGTTAGAAACGTGGCAATTTCTTTTTTATTCCGACAAAAGAATAATTTGATTTCTGTAAGTTGAAATGTTATTTTTAAAATCAGATATCTTTCGAAATAATACGATTAAAGTCTGAAAACATATTATTGTTTTATTTTTCTTTTATGAATTATAAATCGCTGTAAACAAGAGCGATCAATCCGAAATTGACCGTTAAACAGAGTAATACTTTAGAAAAGTACAGCGATATTATCAAATATATTAATTGGACAATTCGACCGAATCATAAGACACCGAATAAAAACCTCAACCCTGCTAATTCTGGTCGAAGAGTGTGGAGTTTGGTTCGTAATTAACGTCCGAGTCGTTAAAAGTGGACTCTGTTGTTAAAGAGTTTATTACTAGCTTTCATCGGACTAAAGCGGCTTGAAGGAATTGTTTGCAGTCAACTTTGGATTTAAGATCTAGAAGCAACAATAGGCCAAAGTCGACAGCCACCTACTGACAGATCTCATTTAGATAACATTCAACTCTAAATGAATTTACTTTGATTAAGTCATACGAAACCATTCCTGAATCTTTGTTAAAAACGAAATCGCAATGTTTATCTCTCCGGGGATGCCGAAGAATATTTTTTTCCCCTTGTTTACAGCCTTGTTTAATAGCTAAAAACACTTTTAACTACTAAATGTTATTAGGTGCCAAGTCATTTTATTCTTTCATGCAATTTATCTACTTAATCTTATCAGCATTTTCTTAGATAATAGAAGTTGTTTTTGGAAAGTTCGAACAAAGATTGGAATAAACCTTAATTATAATTGCTCCGATTCGGATATTTATTCGGTACTAAATTATGCGGAGACAAATTCTGTAGGAAATTCTATTTTTGAAAGGCCTCGTAGTGTAGGCCTATACAATACAAACTTCTATGCAATCCTAATAAAGATATTTTTTTATTATTACAATAAATAAAAAAATTCTTTGAAAATGAAAATTTTATTAAGTAATTTTTTATTTCTTTTAATTTAAATCGAATCTTTAATTCCCCTTTATATGCATTTCTCTTATTAGAATTCTCCTCTGAGAATCGATTTAAAGAATTTCTTTTGTTATTTTTATTAAAAGAATTTATTCTTTTAAAATGTTTAAAATCCTAATTAAGAATTTAAATCCATTCATATATTAAATTTAACACGAAAATAAAATAATTAACTTTTTTTTTAACGATTAATATTCAATATAATTAAAGTTTTAAAGAAAAGTTTAAAGAATTTTTATTAGCGTTAATTAATTAATATGATAATGTACAGTACTGTACATCTGGAAGGGAAATACGTCGACAACGAACAGCGAGAATCAATTCGTGCAGTCGACATGTTTAACTTGCGTACTTGCTGGGGTGCCGAAGTGATAAATTTTTCTTCACCTGCAATCGAAAGAAGAGGTTAAACCTTTTCAAGAGTTGATAGTCAACACTTTGTTGACATGAACCAGTTTCTTATTTGCTCTCTTTCTGGTTTTCGACTGGTATTGCCCATGCGCTACTAAACTCAGTCAAGAAAACTCTCTTGAATTTCTAAATAAATAAAAAAAGAAGTAGAATAATACATTAGTATCCCTCTATAGATTTCAGATTTGTGGTCGAATTTCTTCGGGGCTAAGTCGCCATAACTATATTTATAATATAATTTTGATTTATTGGTGCATGTCGATGTTGGAAACTTCCAGCCGACAGCATGTTTCAAAGTGAAATATGGAAGAAGTCTCGGTTCCTCCAATGGTTAGTAACTTTCTTATCGGCCATTTTGGGTTTGAAATCTATTTTTTTTAAATATATATAATTATTTTATGCCATATATTAGATAATAAAAATAATATTCATTATTGTTTTCCTTGCATTTGATTGCAGAAAGAAAATACACTACAATGTAAAATTCATGAAAGACCATATTTATTTCAATTCTTAGTGAATTATTGATAACTTTAATTAACAATTTTTATCTGTTTGTTCGATTGAAAATTTATTATTTTCTACCTAATCTTACTCTTGATCTATATTATATGTTGGCGACGATTTATGTCATAATTTTATGTGTTATAATTGTCAAATTTGAATTATAAATTTATAAGAATAAAAAAAAAATAATTAATTTTTCTTAATTTTATTTTATTTGATATGCGATACGTTGGGTTGCACCACCTTTTTTTTCAACGAGATCTCACTTTTATGACCAAAACGTAATATAATTGAATTGTTTTTTTATCAAATACAGACTTTGTTACANATTAAATTAAGAATATTGACATCATTTTTTAATTAGTAAAAAAAAGTTAATTTTGATAAAATTACATTATATAGGCCTATATTAGTTCAAGGAAACGGTTTCAATGGCAAAAAAATAAAAAATGAAAACAAAAAACAAATAATGTTTAGTTTCTTTTTTAATCAGCTCCATGTTAGAGATAAAAGCAGATAAAAACAGCACAAAAGTAAAGCATATCTTATCATTCTTTGATATTATTTGACATCTTATCAATATTTGTGTATGTTATACTGGTAGCATTTACTCATTTATTCGCATCATCTGATTTCCAGTCTATCTCGTAAAGCAAAATACACTTCAAAAATTCTGATTTATCTAGAAACTTATGAGAACTTATTCCAATCTCTATTTTCTTTCTTTTTTTTTAAAAGATGACTCTGAAAAATAAACAGTAATAACGAATATCATTCAATAAATTCGACTATATTTTTCACTGTTGATATACTTGGAATAATATTAAACTATAATCTATATAGATCATGATATAACTCAACGAAATTCTAATTTAAAATAGCAAGATAACTCGTTTGCCTGAAATTTATGGGCGAGAGAAAGAAGATAGTTTGAGCATCAAATGAATAGATACGTTCTATGACAGAAATCTTATTGACTTTCGCTCGTATTTTATAGATCTAGTCAATACCCTGTAAATCTATTCAGTAACTGTGTTCAATTCTATTGGCATATTGAATGTTGCAGGTTTTAAAATAAGTTTCGGCATCAGTAGCAACAAAACGTAAAATAAGTCTATAACCGAAAGTCAGATATGCTTTAGATATTTTTATTTTATTTCTTTCAATAGATTATAAAGTAAAATTAGAAGAAAATTAGTTATAAATATGCACTGTAGAATTCGAATCGATTAAATAAAGATTTTACTAGCCAAAAAATATTTTATTTTCAAAGGTTTCAGTTACTTTCTGATAAATGCAGCCTTTGCAGTTTTTCTTCTTTCTTAAAGAATAAAAGATATTTACCGTTCGAATGTATAGGCTACTTTTAAGTCAATAGATGCTATTTTAATCACAGAAAGACAAATAGATGACTTGAACTCAGTCGACTCTCAAATATCGATTTTAGGCACATGGTAGAGGTTTGAATAACGTATATATATATAAGACATTTAATAATTTATGTTTGGGTATAATCAATATTATTAAAACATTCTGGCTTGGCAATAGTTTGTTTCTTCTAATGTTTCTATAAATATTCGGAAAGACAAACCAGCCGAATTAATCAAAAATATTATAAATCTTTCTGAAATTTGACAATAGAGTATTATTAAAGCAAAATCGTGATCACCCACCTTTTCCAAGGATCATTTAACAGTAATGTTTACCGGAATAAATTATAGTATACTATATTTGTCTTGAAAATTTACTCAAGTATATTAGAGATTTTAGCTTTAGCAAATATTAAGTGATGATGAATGTGGGCTTTAATAAACATTATAATTTATTCAATTTTGTGAACTACGTCTTCAATTATTTGGTGGAAGGGACCGTTCGCACCCTTTAGGATGATTGAAACTTCTCTGTGTGTAAAGAATATTTTAGTAAGATTAAAATATTAATAAGGTCTCGATTCCGAGACGAGAATATTTAAAATTCAATGACTTATTTAATTCAAAAATGCGGAGAAGTTTTCAAAATTCCAAGATTCCACTCCTGCCGCTGGCTCTCCTCTCCGAAATCCTTTGAAAGACAAGCAGGAAGAGAACAATATATCCCAAACCTTTATTCATGACTTATTTATAGATCCAGACTCATGTTGTCCAGGTCCCTGTTAGCTATAAACCGACACAGAATCAAGTTACCTGCAAGTCCAATGCACCATTCACCATATTATCCGTTGGCGACCATACTAAATTTCTCTAGATTATCACACGAGATTTTCATCGATTATTATAGAACTACTCTATAAATAAGCTTTTAAAAATTATTATTTTTTACATACTTTATAATAAATGTTTCCGGGAAATGTTTTTTCTTAATACGATATAATTTAACTTGAATTATTTATCGATAATGTATGACTTTTTAGATGACAACGATTTTATACAACTGACACTATCAATGCATAACGTACTTGTTA
This sequence comes from Centruroides sculpturatus, assembly GCF_000671375.1. Classification (NCBI taxonomy): domain Eukaryota; kingdom Metazoa; phylum Arthropoda; class Arachnida; order Scorpiones; family Buthidae; genus Centruroides; species Centruroides sculpturatus. The sequence goes on along the minus strand of NW_019385475.1, from coordinate 137,296 downwards.
CCACGCTAGATCCACTAGGGTCACGCACGCCTTTCCCCTTCGGCACCCCTCCCAAGAGTCAATTTTTCATGTCTGCACCCGCATGACTCATATAATAGCGGTTGTTCATATGACAATCTTCCTCCACTCGAGATTAATTTCTATATTTCGTTTCCTCATTTCCTGCGAAGAAAATCATTGTTTCGCGTTATAACTCTTTCGCCTTTTTTTATTTTTATGTATGTTTAAATCCGTTTCGATGGCGGATCGCTAGGTACACACCATAAGTTACTTATAATTTGTGTTAATCGTGTTTTAACGCTGTGTGAACACTAGTCATAACATCCAACCGAACGTTATTTTTTCTTTTCTTAAATTCTGACAATTTTTAATAAAATAATATTTATATAAGCGCGTAATAATCTATAACAAAGAACCATTTATTCACTTTTTTTCCATTTGTAGATAATCTAAGGGATGAGTCACCTTTCGATATTAAAATAATGGAAACACTGCGTATAATTAATGAAAAATACAATGGGAAAGGGAGGAGGGAGGAAAGCTTAATAAGTATAGTGAACGTCTCTAGAGGTTCTCCTGTTGCATGTGACCCCCGCACCAGACACGCTGACTACCAGTTGATGGATGATTGCGTGGATTGCACGCACCCGGGTGCTGCGGTCGGACTACAAGTGGCCACCATTTACCGAGATGCCCTCTAATCGGCGCTTCCTGTCGTCTATCGGACGACATAAAAATGATTAGACGCCAAATCTTCATTTTCAGGGACCATTGCCCAATTGTATTATGCATTATATACCTGATTTACTTCGCCGCATGATTTGTGGTTACATTGGTGCAGGTGTAGGAGATTGAACCGTAATCGTGAGAAAATAATGAACACAAAACATATTAGCCTATTTAATTGTTTTTAATTTAAAATAAAACCGAAAAGATTAGAAATTACGATTTTGATTTCTGTTTTGATTTTGTTTTTTAATGATACGGTCGACAAAGAAGGTAATAATACTCTTGGGTACCCCCTTTTTAACCGTTCCATTAAAATAATGTGGCTCGTTTCAACTTTTATAAGCAAATTAGTCGCAATATCTCGGATAAAATCATTTGTATCATAAAATTAGACGCTGCTTAAATAAATAATTGTAAAAATCACCAGAGAGAAAAGTAGGCACTCTTTCGAATTTGCCTAAGGGATTTTACATTATAATAGATTTTTATTTTTTTTTTTCACAGTCGGAAACTCGGCATTTATCCAATATGTTTTACTCGGATTTTTTGTCGGAGTAATCTCTCGGGTTTTAATTGAAAGTTATAAATTATCATAATATATTATCTAGCTCGACATCTGTTACAAAAATAACGTAGCCTTTGTAAAGTGTTTTTGAAACACTGTCCGGTATTAATTATCTAACGTTAGCATTAATACCTCTGTTATTTTGTTTAGATTAGTTAAGTAGAAGTTTAGATAAATGAAAGATAAGGGAATAAGTCTATAGATCTTCCTAACTGAAAAAGTGTGAAAACACAAGACAGAGCAATCCTTTCCGGAAATTCCGTCGAACTCCTCTAAATCCGTGTGTGACTTGGAGATAACGTCCAATTGATAGGATTTTTCTAAAGATAAGATTTGTTTAATGAACTCGAGCGAGATACATACGAAATAACTTTGGTTCCTATTCCTCTTATTATTTACACGATAAAAGTTTAATGAATAGGGAATAATGCGCTTCTCGGAAAAAAATAAATAAATAAATAAAATTTTAATTTACTGAAATCAATTAAGTTTCTGGTCACAGGATTTAATAGGAAAACAGAAAGGAAGGCAAAAGAACTTTAAAAAAGATTTCTGTGTGACAGATTACAACGAGATTCCTACCCGAGGGTATTCTCCTCTAGCAACTGCTGCTTACAGTCTCTTCTGTTATCATGCTTACTGATAGCGAGGCAGAAAAGACTTGACATTTGTATTACCAGCAAAAGATAGTTGCTTCAGAATTGAGTAATAAAGAACATCCGTTGGTCAACTTTAACAGATAAGCATTGTTTGATAGGACTTCTTTACGGAGTATAAGGTCTGGAGGTTTAGCTGGTTGTTTCTGGCCATAAAAGGAAATAAAACCGGCAGACGTCGGGTTTAGATGTTCTCTCGAATATCTGCACTCGAAATTGGACATCATACCAAAAAGCTTCGCTTTCTTCGCCCTGATCATTTTGACTACATCAGAAAATCCCGAGTAGAAAAACTCCAGCAGAGGAAACCTCGTTATTATCGGACTGAATCGTTCGGTTAATTATAATTGTATGCAAATATTTGCACACGCAAGTTACGATACTTAGCGCTTTCCTAATGTCAATATTTTCTTTATGCTATAATAGCGTTATCAATCCAAGTTTGATTTATTTATTGTGCACTGAAGGAATCCTAATTATTATTATTATTATTATCCGGTGAACGTAAGATAAAAAATCAATGCAAATATTGTAATGCAGAAATGTTATTTGCATCGATTTAATCAATTTAAAGTTATTATTATTATTATTGAATACATTATTTTAAACGTCAACATATTTTATATTCCGAATAATAAATGTACTATCTATACATTCGAAGAAAATCCTAAAGTTTGACTTGTAAATGACATTTTTTTTTCTACGCCGCCATTTTGTAATTGCTTTTGAATGTTAAAAAAAAAAAACAGTTTCTCTTAGCATATATAATTCTATTCTTCGGTGCGAATTCATATTTCATTGAAAATGTGTCTCAGATTTTAAAAACTCTTTTAGTTTCAATTTGCTGTTTCACTATATTCAAGAAAATGTAAGTGAGGTATCTCTATAAAGCACATATCCGATATCTTTTCTGATGTGGTTTTTTTCTTTCCTTTCTTGTATACAATTTCCTAGCATTTCTAGGCTCTTCAGTATCTATTTCGCGTCTCTCGAGATTTACACTTCCCGTTTTGTGGGCATTTCCTCTATTCTCTGTGTCACGGGATAGAATGTAGATCCGCTCTTATATCATACACATTTATGTAGCAAACATACATAGTGTATGTGGTCTGTAAGGATGCATTTTGTCTCCTTTGTCGACTGCATTCTGATAAAGCGTTAAATTTTCTTTTCTTACACGAACTTGTTATCGTTGGTATGAACTAACGTTTCTTAAACTTTAAAAATAGAATATTTCAAAAGAAAATGTCAATATTATCATATATTCGATGCCTATTTCGTAAATTTAATGCGTAATTGTATTTTCGGCAATTATTTTCGTTGCCTTCACTTATATAATTGTGTTTTATTTTTTTTTTTCAGGACAAGTGATTTTTCTTTTAAAAGATTTGGAGGCGCATTCTGTAATATAAAAATAAAGTACATCGAGAAAGCTTTTATAAGAATTAAGATTATTAAAAACTCTTCCACACAATGTTATTGCAGGAAGAATTGGTCATTTCGGGCTCAATCTAGACCGACATTCAATTCCTATTCTCTCATTACTTTCGCGATAGAGGAAGAAGCTGTTTGCCCAGATCGGCCAATCAGTCACAGTTGTCAGTCCTCTGACGTCACTAGTTACTACCATTCTTCCCCTTTTCACTCGTTTTTTCTCGATCCATGTCGAAGCTTTTCTATAATTCCGTAAGCGATTCTTCAACAGAATTAGATTTCTGATTGACTTTGAGTTGATTGACCGTACTCTGCTTTTCCCAACGACACCGTTAAAAAAGAAATGACTTATTTTTTCCTTTCTTTATAACAAAGAAAGTGAAAAAATTAGTTATCCAAGCGGCAAAAATAAACTGGTAAATACTGAATCGAGTCTCTTGATACTATACTACTTCATTGGTCGATACTAAATACATTTTTTTATTTTCTGAGTGTTTTTAATTCTTTAATTGTTTTAATTTACGACACACTTCGAGTGTAATAATTAAAATAAATACAAATTATATTCTTTATTTCGAGGACATAAAAATTTACCTAATATAACTCTTGCTTAATTCGGAACGTTTACTAAGCGAATATCCCACAGATTAAAGGACTGAGTTTGGTCACGTGCCAACAGACAGAAGATGACGACTGCCAATCACGTGACGTAATTACACCCCACTTCCGGCACATGTAATAGGATTAGGTAAGTTGTCTCGGGAGGGAGTTATTACATTCTGTCTCGGTTGGGTAAACTTTACTTCCTGTTAGGCTTAGCACCATCCAATAACTGGAGCACCAAGCATTACGTGAGTCTGGTATGTCATACTCAGAATTCGATCACTTACTCCTAGTGTCATGGACAGTCTAACGACTTCCATATTGGTCGCTTCGATCATACACAGTATCAATTGTCGAAGAAGACATGACATTTTCAAATTATTAAACCGACCACAATCAATGTTAATAATTTTATAAATTTTAAACTTTAATTCTTCCATATAAATTAATCTTAAAATCTTATCGAAAAAAAAAGAAATAAATTAATCATAAATTAATTACTCTTCTCCACAGATTCATCATTCAACCGGTTTCATCCTCCTTTTCTGTAATGAGTGTGTCTATAGGCTGTAAGCATTGGCTCTGTTCTGACGAGGGTCACAATAAAACTTAATAAAGGTTACATTACGAAACGTTATTTGGCTTTTCTTTTTTTACATAAGAATTATTTAAGAAAAAATATTTAAAAAAGTCTCGAAATTATTTTAGGATCATCAATAAATTTGATTATGTTATTAATCAAACTATTCTCTTTCAGAATGTATCCGACTAATTTCGTTTAGATTTTCGATTATTTTTTTAAGGCGTCAGTTGCAGATGTATAAGCGATTACAATTGAAAGATGATAATTGAGAAAAGAAGTCAGAGTCAGCTGAGTTTAAACAGCAAATGTAAAAGCCACATTAATATCTTTACCAAATGCTCCTTTTAAGAAGAAAAGATTGATATTGATTTCCAAAAGAGATTTTTCAATAATCTGCATGTATTTGACAATGTGTTGATTTACCTGACGTATCTCCCATTAATGGAAATATCCCTCATTATTAATTCCAACCTTTTTGTTTAGTAAAACATGTTTTCTTTTTTTTTATAAAAATCTATTTCTTTCCTTTGTTGGATATTATTTTTGAATTGATATTTTCGTAACGGCGCAAATTTTTTTACTATTTTTGTAGAGAGAACGGAATTTTTTTAATACATTCAATAAAATTTACTGGACAACTTCAATGAGAGATCCTACGGAAATAAAAGAAGTAAAAATAAAAAAAAGTACAATCGTTTCCAGTTCTGGTTTTGTCCTCATTTCTCAAAGTAGAGGATTTTTTTATTTTTTACTTTTTTGCTACCATTCGCTTTGTAAGTAGCCAAGTAAGTGGAATTTTTCTGCCACTCAGGCCTAGCTTACTCTTGTAATGACGACGTTGTTTCTATCCATTGGGCCTTCTAACAATCTTTTATATATTTTTCCTACGACTACAAAACATAGAAACCTAAGATAACAGACAGAAAAGGCGCAATTTTGAATCTGCTGCGTCTGTCAGGGATTATTTCAAATATATCCTTTAAAAATCTCTAGAAACAATTTGTCCTTTTTTCTACTGAAAATATTCCCGAAAATCTTTTTTAGCAACAAAAGGCGTGCATAGTCACCATTCAAAGGCCATCACCATTCCTAAGAGAATAAAATAATGTAAACCATTCTGGTTAATGGTGCTTTGTTGTCTTATGCGATTTTATTTACATCGAAAGATGTTTGCTGGCCATTATCTCGTATAGAAAGTTCCATTTAAAATAAGACTATTACTAAAAAAAAAACTTTCTATGTTATGTATCGACTCAAACTATATCTTATCTCGCATTTCGTTAAAAAAAATCACGTTTTTTTCGTCCAATTTAAACGAAAGATTTTTCGTATCTCTAAAGTTTATATTAATTTATGTTTATTGAAATCGACTGTCCTTATCAACCGTGTTTAGGTGTGATAATAATAAATATATTAACGAGAGCATTAGGAATAAGCAATTCTGTAATGGCTATAATGAGTGCATTAGGAATAGTCAAGGTAAATTATTTTAATGTCCACTGCGGTATTCCGTTGGAAGTGATATGTGTGACCTTATTTATCACGAACGACGTCATTTCTTGGAGAAGACATGCCTCATTTCCTTCTAGGTTTTCAGCATTCGTCGATATAGCATTTATTATACGAAAGCCTATCTTAAAGATCTAGTGCGGAAAGAATGAGTTTAACTATAATCTCTAAATGACACTAGATGTGGACGAGCGCATCATTCGATTCAGATCGATGTCTTAATCTTTCTGTCCTCAAGATGGCATAAAATACAGATGACGTCGAATAACTCGTATCGATTCAGATCGATCATTGACCGCGTTTTGAATCTCGAACCAATTCCATTTCTTGACAGTTAGGAAAATGTCAGAAAAACACGCAAAAAGTTAGCTATCTAATTATCGACGGAGAGTAAAAGGGCGTCACTCTAACGTTACAAGGACGCCTATAATATTGCGTTGCGGCTTATACGCGTGATAGTCAAGGTATCTTGAGATGCAAAATTAGTTGGATGTGAGTAGCGTGATGGAAACAGCGCCAAGTTAATGAGAGATATCATGAAAGTAGGAGAAAACTATCACGAAACAACACCGTGACAAGATTCGTGCACACTCCAATTGTTTGTCTGCTAGCCGTTTGTATTTAGATTTTTGCCTACCTCAGTAAGTTGTCGCGGTGATATACAGTTTCCTAGAGCTTTAAGGAAAGGCATTTTCAGTGAAAACTCGACGGAAATGGAATGAGTGATGGGCATAGATCGTGTGAGAGAATTTCAAAGATCAATATCAGTTTTTAGCAATGTTTCTCTGGTTTCTTGACTGAAGGCTTGTTTCCACTGAAAGCCTTACATTTAAAAAATTAGTTCAAAAAAAAAAGATATCTCTGAAATTTGTTTAAAACTATCGCTGTAAATCTCTGGCAGATTTTCTTTTTTAATTAAAACATAATGACTCATAATTAATTTATCAAAAGATTATCTAACCTCACAAAATTGCTTAAACAAAATGTAACGAAATCGATTTAATAAAAATTAAACGGAAGCATCGCTTTGTTCGAATTTAAATAATTTATATGAGAATGGCGGAGGAAAAAGGAAATAAATGAAGTATTATGTAATTGAATAGATTAAAAATCTATTTCTTTTTACAAAGGCATTCCATTAGGAACAGAAATAAAGTGACAAAGTTTAGAGCAAGAGATATCCTTTCAACAATAGTATCTCTTTTTCCGATATCAACAGAGTGATTAATGTGTTCAACTACTTTAGAGGAGGTAAACAGACCAATGAAGGAATTGGGTTTTTCCCCCGAGTTGTGAGAGGTTAGCCCTAGACGACAATAACCGATCTATCTTCTTCAAGAAGAGATGGACAGAATGCAGCAAGGATTCCCATTGGCCAGCTTCGGCTCGCGTTATCAGAGCGGAATTGAAAAACGAGCCCGATAAGAATATTTCTCTTTTGATTGTAGAGTAATATCCTTCTTGACCAGAAGTCTTGAATTGGTGTGTTGTGAAGAGTACATCTCTGTAAGAGGAAGTGAACGACCTATACCAGCCCTCTTCATATTTCAGATGGTCCTCTGCGATGTCTGTATTGTGTTCTCCTGAGAAAAAGCCAGTAAAACGATATAAATACGAAGAGACATTTTTGACATCCTTTCAAAGTAGTTACTCGAAAATACTTTTTTGAAATTTCTATGCTAGATGCTGGAAAACTTGGTTTTTAAAACTTCTTTCTCGTTACAGTGAAATTCAGTTTTCGATTCTTTACGGCGGAGAATGTTGCGGAATACATAAAAACCTGTTTTTTATTACATTGTAAATAAATTAGGCATAATTTAGGGAATACCGAGTCAAAAATCTGCTTAAGGAACAGTGACTTTCAAACCGAGTTCTTCTTATGGATGGAGAATGATTGGCGGCACATGAGTAAATTTCCAAGACGTAGTAATATCGTACAGTATAGTTGGTTGGTTTGATGGCATTCGTATTGACTGAATGCTGCTCAGGAATCTCTTTAACAAGATTCTACTGACGGCTTCTTGTCTACTAAGTCTGCTTCTACTTACAACGCCGTCAGTAAAGAGCTTTCGCTTCTCCTGTAATGTTAGATCGATGAAGTAATGATGGCATGGCAGTATCGATGCTGCTTTCTAATATTGGAGAAATAGTATATCTCTTTTTAAATTCTAATATTTAATGATCATGAAGCGATTAAGATTTTTCTAATAACAAACTTCTTTAGTAAAATGTATTTTTTTCTAATTTAAAAAAAATTCCCTCCTTTAATTTTTTAAAATTGTAATTTATCGCTAATTCTCTAATCGATAAGTATGTGAAATGGATGAAAATTCTGTAGCCATTCTTTGTAAACTCAAATTTGCCATTGGCACTTGCATGATATTACGTCATCTTCTAGCCATTGCATGTGTTGCAGGCGAGCTGCCACATCATAGGCCTGGAGGTGAAAGATAGAAAAACATTGCTATTTTTCGCTTCGATAAACATTTGAAAACGTAACCGAAAATCTGGAAAAGAGGAAGTCAGGGAAAAGAAGAAAAAAAATCTTATAGACGAATACAAACAAACGTTGCAGATGTTATAATTCCCATATTGCTGCTTCACAACGTGAGGAAAAGATTATATACATATTACAATGTACTGATCAATTGTTAACCGTGGCCAAACGTTTTAAAAAAAAAAAGTAATTTATAAATTCGTCGACAGAAACTTTTATAAAATATTCATTAATTAAATTAAACATTTAATTAATTAAATTTCAACAACAGAATCTATTTCAAAATATTATTCAGTTATTATCAAAATTTTATTAGCTTATAATAAATATTTGAGTCGTAATTAATAATTAATCTTGGATGTACGGATGTAATTCAATTCAACAAAGCATAAAAATACAAAATGCCCGTCCTATTATCGTCAAAACATCGAATGTATAAACGCAATCGATGGTTCGGTGCCAATTCTTTATGTAACTCTGGTTATGTCATCATTTTTCCATTAATCATCCTTTATCCCAGCTTTTAATGAAAAGATTTTAATCTAAATCAAAAATTATGCGGAAGAAAATGATTTTTAAGTGCTGGTCGCGTCGTAGTTGTAATAATTTATTTATTATTATTTTTTTAAAACCGTAATAGTGATCAATGGGAACATCCAGGAGAGAGACAGCTGCAAAAGACGTTGAAACTCATTTCTGTACTTGTTTTTCTTCGTTGACTAGAGAACCGTTGAGGAAAATCATGTGCCGAAAGTCATTTCCAAATATTTCATAAATACATAATTTACTGTTTAAGTTCCGAGTTAAGAGCTCATTTAATTTTGCATAAAAATATTGAAGTTAATGGTAACATTTCTTTATTTAAAAAGTTAGCAAATTATTCATCAATGTTCGATATAACCGTTAATGTGTTTCCACTATTCTAAAGTAGGATTGAAACTATCCATTGAAAATAAGTTTTATTTCTTTTGAGAATGTTTCAGTAATGTCTTCTTGCTATTTTAAATTGCACATTTTTTGTATCACGTCTTCGCCATCTTTCCTCTGCCTCCCTTAATCACTCCGACATTTATTGGCGCTGCTGATTAACGTTTATCGAAGGGTCGACGGTTCTGATAATCTTTACACAGTTAGAAGATATTACAGCTTTTTCTCTTACAAAACGGCTAAAATAAAATATATTCGCTCGAATATGCCAATTTTCTTTAAAGGTATCTGGAAAGGTTCAATTCAAATTTTTTTCAAATAAATTTTTAAAATTTATTAACAAATAAACCTAAAAATAATTATTTCTAAATACTTAAACTTGCATTTGATGCTTCAGGTTATATGTTTTTGCGTATAATTATGAAGGACTTGATGTGGTCGATGATGGCAACAAATTGTCTTCAGAGGATTGAATATCTCTGTGAAAACATATAAATTATGAATGAGATAAAGAATAAAATGTATCAGAAATTGGAAATTCTTTAATAAATGTCAATTTACTAGAGTCGAATTTCGGAAATTATCGAATTATAACAGCCGGGAAGAAAGATTAAAAACAATGCGAAGAAACTAGTACCTTTAGGGCTTTACGTTCATCGAGATTGTTTGAAGAGCATAAATTTTTTCTCGTTTCCTTAAGTGAGCTTCTACTTCAGAGATGCTTTAGTTGTTTGGCGCCAATATAAAAATTTCCCTTTAAACTCCCGAACAACAACAATATGAATTGAAGAAACACGGCTTGGGGGAATAGAAGTATGACTTTTCTTTCAGTTGCTATCGAAACGTCGACAGGTTTATCGCCTCTATCCAACGACAAAAGTGGGCTATGGGAGGATTTTATGGGGAATTGCGCAGTTTAGTGGGATTTTGGGACCGATTCGAAACTTCAATTATTGCAATTCTTTTCTGCAATCTTTATCTTCTATCAAAGCAATTTGCTGTTTGTTTATTCTTCTCGCTTTTGTTAATAAGTGAGAAAGAACGAGAAGACGATTCTTTTCAGATCTCTTCTCAGCTTAAACAACAAATGAAATAAAAATAAAATAAACAGGACGTTTGAAGAAAATTTTAATTACTGAAAAATAAATAAATGTTTTAAATTCTTTATTTTAATTAAAATTTATTTTAATTGTTTTTCTACGGATTAAAAAAAAATAGGAAGAATATTTTAATTAGTATAACGATTAAAAAAACTAGTTTAAAAACTGACCTGTTTAACTGTAAATAACCGTCAAATCGGAAACGATTCGTTTCATTTAATTAATCCAGACATCTCCTTAGATCCGGTTGAAAAGAATAGAAAATCCTATCGATTCTCGTGTCCAAAGGGATTTCCGTTTGTGAACAATCTGAAATTTGTAAGGACATTAAGAAAGTCGCAATTCACTTATTACATTAAAAGAGATAATTGCTAGTCATTTCGAACATATTGTGAAGTGTAGGAAGAACGCTAATGGAAGAACTGACCCATTTTTCGCATTTTCAATAAGGATACAACACGGAGAAGATAGCGCAACGTTAACCTAATTTGCTAAAACTGTACACAAAAGTTACGAAATTCCTGTTTCGCCATCAAATACCAGAGTACTGAACAAGAATTTAATTAGAAGTCGCTAAGAACATTTCAGTCTGCGAATGTTCAACAATTAAAAGTGTTTCGGGCACTCGCGCGCTGCAAAATACTCTAATGTTTCCTGTTAAATTTAAAAGCAACCCAATTTTATTGAATTAATTATAATTCAACAATCCTTTTAATCGCCCCGTTCTGCTCTATCGGTCTTATTAACACGTTAAAGATTGTAATATCGTTACTTACAGTTTATGTTGAAAAGACAAAAGTAATTTTTTTTTTGTATGTGTGTATGTGAAGAATATGTTATGAATTGAATTTGCATTTGACTTCAAAGATTAAAAAAAAAAAGATTGCCTGAATTGACATTGTAATCTCTTAATTTAAAAATGGATCTGTTAATTTAATTATGTAATTATTTGTAAATAGAATGGAGAATGATAAAGTTCGGAAATGAAGGAGCTTTCTAGAGAAGCTTATAATGCCACCGCCAATACCTGAAAAGATAAACGAAAAACGGAAGAGATGTGTGTAGCCACTTTCAAGTCTGAGCAGAAAGAGAGAAAAAGCGAGTTATTTCCACTAGTCAATCTTATAGGCGTCACCATAGCAACTGAAGGAAAATAGAACCAGTTTTCATCCCTCTCTACTTTCTATGACAGCACGTTCGATAAACTTAGGATGCAATCTGGAAGCAAGAATGTTGCATTAGCTAATACCACTAATATTTTCTCTCGTAAAACCGTTTCGTGACGTCAATGCAAGAATGCCTACACGTGTACTCCGGAAAATTCTCTTAGAGATAATGGAAGATCAATCAAAGAGTTTTTTTTCTTTTCTTTTCTTTATCAAACAGTCCATGCAATCTCTTTGGTGCGTAATGAGGCATTATTGAAATGCGAAAACGTCCTAAGTGAAAATGCAATACTACAAAATCGGAATAGAGAAAAGTATTATGGTTGTATACAATTTATATATATATATATATATATATTATGTAACATAAATTCCATTTATTGTGCGAAAATTGAATTTCTTGTTTCAAATGAAGAGAGAGTAAAATAAAAATTGAGTTTAGCCATGTAAGCAATTTTATCTTCTCTAAAGTGCTTCGTAACATTTTTTTTTCTTCTCGATGTAGCACGAATACAATGCTTTTTGTAGCTAAAATTTCTTGTTTAATTATTGAATTACTAGACGACCTATACGAAATGGATTTGAATGTTAAATGATTTTTCCCCCCTTTCTCTTATACCTAATTCATTACAGAAGTAAAACGTCTTTAAGTTATATTTGTTGTGTGGATTTTTTTAAATTATTCATGCTAGTCTTAAAGATTTTTTTTCGTGTAATTATTACAGATATCTATTGCTTTTAATTATTTAAAAATGTACAGGATTTAATGTTGTTTAATTTACTTTAATGTTATTTACAGAATGATTTTTGTATTATTATTATTTTTTTTTATATAATTACAGGAAAGTGGAAACTATTTACTTAGTCAATGAAATTATAAATTTTTATAGTAAAAGATCGGTTTAAAACTTTAATAGATTCATTTTTAGATTATATAATAAATTAAATTAAAAATATATTTTTATGCAAACAATATTACAAGTAAATTTATTTAATATTTAACTTTATTATTATATTCTAATAAAGTTTTTTTTTTTATTTATAACTGTGATATAAACACAGCATTTATAGTTTATAATACTAAACCATTGTTCTTTTTTTAATTGATTATTATTTTTTTTTTCAAAAAAGGACAAGAGATCCTATAAAATAGAGAAAAGTTCTTCGTTAATTAGCGTTATCAATATTTAATTTTAATTATTAATATTTTATTAAGTAAGTAACAATATTAAAAGAAACAACGATATAAATTTTACTTCAAGCACTTTTATTTTCAGTAATTAGAAAATTATTGCCATAAACTGCTCATAATAAAAGTAAATTAGAAAATCATCATTTTTTTTTTGTTTAGATAGAGTAACGTTCTTTATTGCCATTATTAAAAGACGTCATTTATTCACTTTTGATAAAATTTATAGGCAAACTGACTGTCAATTAATTGAACATTTACATAAATGTTAGAGTTTTGGGTGGAAAAGGGTGGTGCCATCCTCCCTGACGATGTAGTCTCAGATGCTGGTGGAAGATTTCTCCGTCGTCATTATTTCCTATTTAAATAATGTGTGTAGGAATAGCGGATATTACACACGACGCAAATATGGGCGGAACAGCATGAATACTTAGAAGTTAATATAGCGCTCTTTAAGTACCGAGATGACACAACGCTTCTTGCATTTATCCCTCCTATATAGCCTACGCCAGTATGTTTGATGACTCCTTTCGTAAGAAATTTTTTTTTTTCATTTACGCCCTGGGAATTGCCGCAAACGATCTGCTGAATTTTAATACTATTCATTTCCAGAAAATGTATAAATGAAAGTTTTTCGGTGAAAATGAAGCTTTTCTCAAATATTTCATCAACCAAATTTCTTTTTAAACGTTTTAAAATTCATCCGGCGATAATTCAACCTCCTGTAATAAAACATTTTTCTTGTTTACTTTAGACAAAACATTTATAAATATTCATTAAATGCGTAACCGTAATTTATCAACCTACTTAATATTATTATTATTATATTTTTTTTATTTAATAATTTATTCTGTTTTTTTTTGTATTTAATGATTTCTATTAAAATTTCTAACTAATAATATAACGGAAATGGGAAATGCCTTATAAAAATTATACTTTCAACAAAATGAGGAATACCAATAAAGTTAAAGCACCAATTATAAAACGTAACAAGATAGCTTTTCTTTTTTTCTCTCTCTCTCTAAGAACTTTAGCCATACACATTAAAGAAGAAGAGAAAAACAGACTGACTCGCAATTAAGGTTACTGAAAAGTAGAAGAAAAAAAAAACTTCCAAGTTCAGATAAATCGTGGAAGAAAGCGGCTAACAAGAAGTTCCGTTAGTTAAATAGTACATGCATAGCTATTTTCAGGCATGGAACACTACAATGATTATATCTGTAAATTTTATGTATTGTGCTATGAAAATATGCCTCTAGTTCAACACTGAAGAACACAATGAATTTCGGGTTTTTTAGCGAAATGATCGACAGAATGACAAATTTCTCCATTAATGTCTTGGATAAAACTTGTTTTGCCAAATCTTTATCATTAACTCACAATTATATGACAGTATAAAATGTTTGAGATCAAACAATATTGCAGTAATTATATTGCTGAAATTTATAGTTGGAAATCTGATTCTTTCTCTGATATTTTGATAAATTTTTTTTTTTTTTTTTAATATATATAGGCCTATTCATTAAAATGTTTATAAGTTTATTAGTTATTTTGAATTGAAAGAAAATATAAACTGTGTTTATTTCAAAATATATTTAACTAGCTGCGTGTGCCCGGCATTGCTCGGAGTTTCGAGGGGTGTGGATTGGGTTGGGAGAGGGTGATAAAAACAATAGTCTTAATAAAAGAGGGCATTTATTGACCCGAGCATTTATAATAATGAAACTGCAAAACACAAAAAATTGCTCCGGTTTAAGTTAAGAGGGGTGGTCTTTAGGGGTGCCCGGGGTGATGACCCCACAGTATTTTTTTCTAGGGTATCGAGGAATATTCATGCGGATTTTGATGCGGTTAAATTGAACGATTTAGAACCTATTACTTAATTAACATAGTCCTTCAAACATATTTATATATTTTGAGTTTTATATATAGGCTATATATAAATATTTAATTAGATATTTATAAATAAAATGTATAAACATAAAAATATTAAATTTTTTTTACAAATTTTAAGAATTTCTAATGCAAAAAATTGAAGTTAAACTTACTCACATTATTCATTTTGAGTATATTATAAAATAGAATAAAATGATGATTCGGAAACAATTAATATTTACCGCTATTATAAAATAAAGACTCGAGAAACAAAACAATATGACCTGAATTCTTTTCATTTATTTGTAAACTAAATTAATTTCTTGGAAGACAAAAGTATTCTCTAGACTAGCTTTAAAAAAAGTAAAATAATTCAGAAACAATGCACGGTAGTGAATTGGTAATATAAAAGAAACATTTGTTCTATTTAAGAGCGTTCGGATGAAAGGGTTTCTGCTCTGTTGACTTTCATAGAAGCATGTTAGTTGGCATCCATAAGATATCTGCAACCAGTGGAATCGACTCGGAATGGCATGGCCAACAACGGCACCCCGCCGAGTTACAAATGTAACAGGCAAAACATTTCCCTTCTTGCTACATACTATCTAAACCATACAATTCCGTATTGGCGAGGAGGAAAATTAGCCTCCTCTCTAATACAATTTGGGTTTAATTCTATCTAATCTTGGCCTATATGCAAATTACTTTATTCTTTCCATAATCTAATAAAATTTGACATATTTGTTAGTCCATTTTCGAATCACAGATAAGCTTCCAAATTGGCAAACTATGGTTCTAGGTACACATAAGCAGGCTAACGTAGAGATAAACTTGTTAAAACGTGGCCGTTAAGGCTGAAGTACATTTATGGCCATATTAAATGTATTTAGCATCGACGTTATATATTACATACCATCTAGGAAAATCAAATTAATTTCGCAATGGACAGACATTAACCGACTCTGACGTGTACTAATGAAACTATTGCATTATGTTCAACCCTCTACCATTCTCTCTCGTTGCTTGAAAGAGCCTTTCTGATAATAAGGACTGATTCCATATTAGACACGTCGCATTTAATTAGTTTTCAACTGTTTATTAATTCTAAGATGATAAAAATCTTAATGTTACAGTGATTGTGCTATTGGTTTCTCTCCAGAAAGGAATTATGTTAAAGTCTATCAACAGAAAAATAAAACATTAGTATAAAATAACATCGGTTCTCCAAAAAACGGTAATTTTATATGTTATAACTCTCTGTAGAACATTATAGATAATCGATAGACGGATACTGAATTGTTATTATTTTCTACAATAAAAGCTGCATGGATACACGAGTCTCTCTTCCAGAAACGATGTAATAATAATTCTATCGAACATTTTTGTGATATGGCAATGCTCTTTGCCTGTATTAAATGGTAGATGAATGATAATTTTTGGATTGATACAATGAAACGCATTCGTAATGTATATTCTAACGATTAAATGCAATAAAGCACCAGCTGGAACGTTCTCAAGTTACAAATTAGTACAGTTATCGGTCATTCACCAATGAAATGTGTCCAGTTGTCCAGTTTTCTCATTTCAGCATGTGTAGTCACGAACTAACCGCAATTCACTAACTCAAACTAGCTGCTGTCCCATGCAGAGCTACTAATTTCTGCTATGACTTTCTCTCCGCACCATGTCAGCTTCTGGTCTATATCAGGCTATCGGATAAGCTGCCAGCACCACGTTGTATCCATACTGATGCAAGAAGTTGCAGCCTGACCCAATCGAACAAGCTTTACTTTCGTATCCAATCTGCTTAAATCCTTGAGACTTAGTTGAAACAGTATGGCTCCAGACATTCTCCTTCTTTGATTTACTTGCATTGATTGCTTCAAGAAATGAGATACGGAGCATTTCCTTTGGGATTTCCACAACATTTTAGAATTAAAACCAAACTGAATATTTTAAAGTTTTTTTCTTTTTTCTTCCGCATTAACTTATTCGTTTATCTGAAACATAATTTTGCTTATAAAAATGTATAATATCAAGAGAACGATATGATTTTAAAGATGAATTAAGATAATGTAATTTGTGACCAGGTTTGTTTTTGATCAAGAATTGAAACGAGTTTGTTTGTTTATAATATAGATTTGTAGAAAAGTGTTTGCAACTGGGAGGGTAATAATGATAATAACTCTTAATTACTAGAAAATGACTCGATT
This sequence comes from Centruroides sculpturatus, assembly GCF_000671375.1. Lineage (NCBI taxonomy): Eukaryota > Metazoa > Arthropoda > Arachnida > Scorpiones > Buthidae > Centruroides > Centruroides sculpturatus. The sequence goes on along the minus strand of NW_019385475.1, from coordinate 120,250 downwards.
AGCATTTCCTAGTTGGTAGCAATTTCCTTTGAAAAAAAAAATATTCGCCAGGGAAACAATTGTTGACATCAACCAAAATCTAATTTGTGAGATAATTAATGAGATGGAATTTACATTTTCGGTATAACCCGCGTTTTAAGAATAAAATAACTCGATAATGATGTATGAAGAGAGAAGCTTTCATAAAGAAAGTTTAACTGAGTCAAAATGAATGAAAAGAAAATAAAAGAAGGAAACGGAAATTGAAGAGAAATTTCATCTGGAAGGTTAACAGAAAATTTTTGCTCATTTATAAGGTATTTGTTCTAGTCGATTTATATTTTATTGGAGGTCTTTATTATGTATATTGAATTACTGATTCTCCAATAAAATAGCTATACTTACCGTAATGGTAAAATTTACTATATAAAAATGCTTTCTATTTGTTCCTTAACATTTTCAGCACCTTTCGGCAATCGAACGCAATTTCGTGCTTCATCCAGAATTGTTAAATAAATAATATAAAAGTCTTCCCACCTTATACCTTCCGTGACGCATGAAGGCAGAGAACTGCTTTCGTGTCATTGACAAACCAATGAAATAAAGAAACAAAAATCTTTTTGTCGATAAAATTACAAGTCAAATGCCTCGTACAAAATTTGAAAATTATTCCTTTATTTTATATTTAAATATTCTGTGAATATTCATATTTTCTCCACCCCTTGAAAATAATTTTATATTAAGTATTTACGTTAACTTAAAGCACCTTTGACATAAAATTTGAATTAAAAAAATGCTTTATTTTGTCACGATGAATATAAAATTGAGAAGAATGGTTTTTAGTAAATAGAACGTACGGAGTAAAAGCGCAATCAAGCTGACATTGTTCGTAAATCGAATGCGGTAAATTGGAAAAGGTGAGGAGACAAGAAACTGTCAGATTTCTTCCCACATTCAATGATCTATTGTTTGATCGTCATCATTTTTCATTGTTCGTGCTACCCCTTCTGACACGTTTATCTGCAATCCGAGGTCAAATCGAGTGAAGTGATCCAACCGATAGAATTAGCCGATCCGATTTCTTGTAGCTCAATGAAAGAAAGGACAAAAAAAAAATTTTCTTCTTAACTTGTTCCAACTAGCTTGTCATTGATTCACCGGAAACTTTTTGACAAATGGTGAAAAACTGCTACTCGATCCTCGTAAGAAGAATGGATATCCCGTGAGATATATTTATCGGCATAAAGCACGCAAATGTCGACGGCAGCCTACATCACCTGAGGAATTTCTTCTTGCAAGTAACAATAAGCGGAGGCATTGCTGTCAAATTCCGCATATGTGAACAATATCAACTCGATTATCAATCATTCCGTTCAATCTGCGTTAATGTAGCGCACTGCCGTAAGTGAACACCTTCTAAAGGGACACATTATCTACATATTAATGATCATTTGTATCTCGACTCCGATCTGTTTTAAATTTCTTTATCTAACATCGGCTCGGATTTAATAGTAGCAAATAAATCAAACCAGGATTTACTTATATCTTTATCGAGATAAGAGTTTAAATCTTCGTCATATAAAATGAATTCTTTCCTTAAAACTAATGACTTTTATTTCTTACTGAAAAGAGATATTTTTAGTTAGAGATTTTTAATTAGTTTACATTCATTTATTTGCAATTTACTCAGGTAATTTATTTGTTCTCAATTTTATTCATTATTCGCGATATATTCTCATTTGGGATTTTGTATTTATTATAATCACAAAGCAGAAATTCAATTTAGAGTAAGGAAAATTCCTTTGCATATATATTATTTGATAAAGATGAATTGGTTGTATGTCTATTCGAGGATATATTTTAAAATTCTCTTAGGTATAAGCAATGCAAGATAATTTTCCTTTTTCTTCTCCTTTTTCTAAAATTTCCTTTTGTTTCTAACTCTACTATTTTTCATATCTTTTATTGTAATCAATGCTCAGGTTCGTGTTTTCATCCAAAGTCTTTCTTCCTTTTATTCTTAAAAATATTCTTTAAGCTAAACTGAATTCGCATCATATACATTCTTCTTTCTCTGAGCTCTTTATTGGATACATTTATCTCTTCTTCTCTTTATCCTTCTTTTTATCCTTACGTTTTATTATACTTAACATATCTATGGACTTATCAACACGTATTCTTTGTCGCTATTCTTACATTTTAAACAGAATTAATAGATCTTATTGTGATTTAAATGTATACATAAAAATCCAATAAACATCTTTTTTTATCAGAAAAATCTTTTTAATTTTCTTACTGAACTAAAAAAAACCGTGCAATTATCGATTTAATATAAATAAATAAGTATAGATTTTTAATTCGTTCTTATTCCTTAAATGTCGTTTTATATTTTTTCATATAAAATTAATCATTTAATTCTCTGCAATTTTAAGTTCTTGCAAATAACTAACGAAGCAAAATACGTGGCAGCAGTGCAATAGGAAAATAAATATATCCTTAAAAATATATTATTTTAATCA
>NW_019385475.1:0-117556 GCF_000671375.1 Centruroides sculpturatus | reverse complement strand
TAATATAATAATTTGAAAATATTTTATTCATTTATTTGTATTATTCCAATTGTAACTAAAATAATATAAATCATGTAATAAAGAAAATAAAATTTAAGAACATTTAAATTAAGTTTTAAACGTGTTTTAAAATAAATAATTTTACTATTTAATTAATTATTTATTTATTTATTCATTAATACTCAAATACAATATAAATTCTTTAAAACATTACACACACTAAGAACTAATTTATACATCATTCCTCGATATTTTTAACTGATTAAATTTATCTGGAACGAGATAAAAATTGATAAAATATAATAATTGCTTATTTATAAAATAATAAATATAATAATCTTATAAAGGTTGTCAAAAGTAAATTCACTTATAAGCAAATAAATTATGAAAATTGTTAAAGTGGAGATTATTCTGTAACAAGTAAATCGATGTCTTTACGAGCTTTTAACTTGGTATATTTTTGTCATCGTTCCTGTTTAATTAACTGAAAATAAAAAAGTTAAATAATAGATTAGATTCTTTCATCTTGATGAAATAACTTGAAAATTTAATACAAATAAAACAATTAGTAAATTGAATGTAAATTTATGTCTCTAAGGTAGATATAAGTCACCTTTAGATAACTGTTTGACTTAGGTTTGTCAATTTACCAGAGGAAAAAAAAAATTCTTTGCCAAAGAGAATTTAATACATAAAGTATAGACGATAGGTTAATTGGGTAGAAAATGGAGCAATTGAATAACATAAAGGATGTATACCAAACCTATTCTAGTTATTTTACATCAGATTTGCTTCGACTACATCATTGTGTGGCTTACAAACATTTTGGAATACATAAATTTCTTTCCTTTAAATATCTATCGATAGATTATCTCATACGTAAAAACGCAATATTATAAAGACATCCTTTTTTTATTGTATTTTTTTTTCTATTTGTAGTCCAAAACAGCATTATAGAATAAGATATAACTACAGGTTTAAACTCAGGAATCGTAAAATATGCTCCATAAGTAATGACTATGACAATACTTACAATAATCATTTCTCTTTGTAATAATTTATAAGATAAATGGAAAGCAAATAAAAACGTAAAAAATATATTTTATATAGGCACTATATAAGTAAAATTAGATAAGATAAAACGACGTTATAACAGAATGGCTTATTTATAAAACATGCTAAACCTAAATATATATATAAAATAACCAACTGTAGTTGATTTTCCTTAACAATTTGAGTTGTATTGTTTGAAGAATTAATTGATGAGAGAAATAATCTTCATAAACGAAAATTAATTTATACTTTTTAACTTTTAATGTTTAAAAATGTTTTGTCCAAAATGTCTTTAAATAGGTTTATGTTTATTTAGGTTTATTTAGTTTTATAGGCTTATATTTATTATATATTTATAGGCTATAATATTGTGCAGTCGATCCCCCTATAACACGGTAAATACGTTCCGTTTTTTATGAAATTCGTGTTGTACGAGTCACTTATCTACATGAGCCAATCACAGCCCGGCACATGTGCAGTTTACGGACTACGGCTGTTTGAAAGGTTTTCTTCCATAAAATTGATCGATTCTAGACTAATTTGACTCAACATTTCCAAAGCACGTATAAATTTTTGGGAATAATCCATATAAACTATACTATAAACAAAAAATTGTAGGATNAATTGAATGAAAATTTATGTCTCTAAGGTAGATATAAGTCACCTTTAGATAACTGTTTGACTTAGGTTTGTCAATTTACCAGAGGAAAAAAAAAATTCTTTGCCAAAGAGAATTTAATACATAAAGTATAGACGATAGGTTAATTGGGTAGAAAATGGAGCAATTGAATAACATAAAGGATGTATACCAAACCTATTCTAGTTATTTTACATCAGATTTGCTTCGACTACATCATTGTGTGGCTTACAAACATTTTGGAATACATAAATTTCTTTCCTTTAAATATCTATCGATAGATTATCTCATACGTAAAAACGCAATATTATAAAGACATCCTTTTTTTATTGTATTTTTTTTTCTATTTGTAGTCCAAAACAGCATTATAGAATAAGATATAACTACAGGTTTAAACTCAGGAATCGTAAAATATATATCCAAAAGAAATTGTTTTCTATTTTTATAATAAAAAGTAAAGCTCCTCAAAAAAAATCAGTATGGCTTATTCAAATGATGTTCAATATAAGTTTTCTTTATTATTAGTATGGTGAATATTTTATTTTTTCCAATATTTTATATTAAATTATACCTATTTGTATGAGTAAATTCTTTTATATTATATATATATTTTTTAATAAAATTTCATGGGAATTTTACAAGATTATAATATTTAAATACGATGATACATAAAATGTAATTTTTATATATTTAAATATGTAATATGTTTTTAAAGCTTTTTATGTATGAATATTTAATAGAAGAGTGTATAAAATTTATATAGAAAATATATTTGTCAGCATTTGACTTGAAGATGCTATCATCTTGAACTTGGCTATAAAAGTTACAAAATCAAATATTCATGAAACATTATGAAATGAAAATTTCGTTCTTGAGAAAGGGTCAATATTTCGCCAGATGTCGAGTTGATTTTCGTATAGAATAGTTGCTTAATTAACAGATTTCTCCCTCTAGAAGTCGGAATAATGCACGGTTTCAATAATATAGGATTAAATAGAATTTTCCTGCATTTCTGCCATTCTGTTCGAAAGTAATGAATTGAGGTTTACTTCCTATCGACTGAAAGAATGGCTTTAAGTTTTAATTTTAGGTTAGGAAAGTCAGGTGTATTGCCTGCAATTGAATGCAAAATTACTTAAAATATCTATTGTTAAAATTGCATAATGAGGATTTCAGAAACTGTTAAACAGAACGTTGAAGACATATTTCATCTTAATGAAACAAGTTTGAGTTTTAGATTAACGTTTAATTAATTTATATTAATTTTAGATAATCGACTTGTTAACAATTATGTACGCTTTCTAAATATCATTAATTATAGTTTTAAAATATTTATAGCTAATTTGATAATATTAATTATAAATTTTTCAACTTAAGATTAATATTGGGAAATTTTGTTTATCTTCACATACGTGTCTTTTATATATTATAAATAACATTTTAATATGATGAATAACGTGTTTCACTTGAAAAGTTTTTGTTAAGATAAACTTTATAAAAATTAAAAAATGATAAAGAATTTATTATTATTTTTTTCCTCTAGAGAAATATCGATTCATAGTAAAAGTGATTTACACCTGCAGCACATTCGTAACATTCTCACTGTATTAAAGATTTTTTTTTTTTTTGAAGTTCATTCAGTCGGTTCTTCTCATCTTAAAACCATTATGGATTAACGGCACAACAATAAATAATCTATATCTAGTGAAAATATAGTTGGCATGATCATTTTATTTGAAAACAATTCCCATTAGTGATGAACATACAACAAAAGTCCATCATGTGAAATGTTTTCTGTTATGAGTTCTAAACGGCTTATCTTTGAATTGTTCTCAGAACTATTGATTGATTACAGTTTGTAGGTTAACACCCTTTTGGATGAAATCCAATTATAAAATACTGATTTTATATAAAATTTATATAGGTAGCCTGGCTAAACTGATTAGAATTGCTTATTCTCCTTCAATAAATTTTTTCCAAAAACAATTTATTATTGTTTCGAACATAATCTGACTTTTTAAAATTGCATAGAACGTCTTTAAATATTAAATAGAAAAGAGGCGGCATAATGTTATCAATAATATTTACTGTTGTCGGTTATAAACTTCCATTTTCTTTCTTAAAAAAAAAGCCATTTTCATCAGCACTTCATCCGATTCTTTAAATCGTAATCCCTCAATATCTTTTCAGTGCAAAGAGTAGAAGAAGAAAGCGAATTTGCAATCCTTTCTTGTATGAAAATTCATAAAGTTCTTTGTACGATCGGTTCGAAAAGCGTGATTCATCCAGGCAAACATTTTGAGAATAAATGTAACAAACGGTTGAAATTGTATGATTAAGTACAAGGAAAATCCACTAATGCTCCTACTGTGTTTGAAGAACATCTAATACCTCGAACTCGCTTCAACGCGAGCAGAATCGATAATAACAGAACTTGTTGGTGCAAGACAAAAACTATAACTAGGAGAATAAAAGAAACAGAGATGAGATAAAAAATAAAAAAAAAAAAACCTCCGTCGTAATGGATTTTCAATGATGTCTGTGAAAATCGTTTTGTTTCAGAATATCTGATGTGTCTTGCACTTATCTGGATTAAGACGAGCCGTTTTCGATTTTTTGCATCATTTTTTCAAATAATTTATATCTTCCAATACCTAAATTTGTTTTCTTTTTTAAAGAAAATACTTCAATTTGATTACGAGTAATTATATATATATATATATATATATGTCTGATAGATCTTCCTATTCAATTTATATTATAAGCGTTTATTAATACTCGAGAAAGTTTGCTAGGATAAGTAAAAAAAAAAATTCGGAAGATTTTAATACTTTAAAATAATCATTAAAAATGATTAATTCTGGAAAATTAATTTTGTGAAAAATATATCTATTGTGTTGGATGCGAAGATAAACAAGATAAAGCATTTTGAGATTACTTCAGTCACGTATAACTCTGAATAGTTACAATGGCTCGGAGGATAAAATGTTAAAAATTCGTAAACAACATTTCTTTGTTTCTCCTTTAGATAAATCTTTTACGAAATAAAATTTAAGAAATAATGCAGTCGATTTTTTTTTCTTTATCTGTAAAGATAAACCTTTCAAAATTCTGGAGATTACAGAATATCATTATTTGAAAGGCAAATTTTCTATTTCGCTAATTACACATTTGCTATGAAAGATCGAGAGAGACTTAAAGAGGCGTTCCAATGAAACCAGCGGGGGAATCTTTTCCTTTTATTCGAAATCATTAAGTAGAAACAGTGATAAATCAACAATACATTGCTTAAATAGCAACGTAACAAGGAAACTTTTTTTTTTCCATTTTTATTCTCAATAGCCGACAGACTCGAGCTGCAAAACAGAATATATCCTAGAAAACCATTGCTTACTTCTACAAGTCTTTTGCTTTATGAAACGTAAAAGATTCTTAAATTTATTCTAAACTCTGAAGAAATTTGCGGTTAAAATTTCTCTCGAAAGTTTCTTAAATCTCTTTACTCTTTATTCAACCGTAAAATAAATGTTACTTTGAACAATAAACAAATAATAGCACGGAAGACGATTAATTATTTTTACGCCTATCTGAAACCTTTCTTCTAACTATATTTTCCAAGAATTACGTTCCACCATTCAATATATGGAAAATTACTAGTTTTAACATTAGATTAATTTCTAAATACCGCATTAAATTATATGTATATATAGATAAATACATTAGTTTAATTAATTGCAACGTTGCGTATTAATTAAATTTTAACGTCTATAACGCATTCAACTAAGCTTTACATTTGTCGAAAATTATCTTAAACTAAAAAAAAAAAAAAAAGGAAAAGCATTTTAACTAGGTTAACAGAGAGGTTATTGTTTCAGACGTTTTTTATTATTATTAATATCTTAATTTAACTACGGAAATTTGATAGTAAAAAGAAAAGAAAATGAGAAAAACGGAAAATATTCGTCAAACATGCGAGATGGAAGAAGTATTTTGACAGTCAGTAGGCATTTAATGATAAAATTTACATGTTACTTAAGAACGTTTTCAATAAAAATTCTGAAAACTCTGATTCTTTTCTTCTTCGATATCGTGAAGAAATCTTATTATTTTCCGTCTCGGCAACCAACAAATAATAAAAAGAGAAAAATTCTACTCTAAGAATATAAATAAAATGTTAGATATATGAGCTAAGAAACAAATTGCATTCAGGGGATTTTAGGAAAACACGACTGTGGTGTTGAAAATAGAGTTACTGCATCTTTCCTCTTTTGACATACAATATACATACAACACTCTGAGCGTCTTAAATTTCCAACTCCTTTTCTCCAAAACGTGTTTCCTTTTTTTTTTTCTTTTTTGTCTTAGCTAAAAGCATCTGGAAACTGTATGCTCTGCATAATGGAATGAAATTAAGCGGGCTGAATTACGCTCGAAATAGAACTTAACCTCCAAGGAGTTAAATTTGAAGGAAACCTCTCTATTTGTCATTTCTAATATCTTTTCTTCTATTTTCTTACTAAAACATTAACTTATTTTATTTTAAAACAAATTTTATTTATATGAAAACTTCAAATGATTATTTTAAACGGTTAATGGTACTTATATATTATATTCTTTTCTTCAAATTTTTATTTAACTATTATTCAAAAAAACATTATAAAATATTTAAAATTATAAAAAATAATTTTTAAGAAAGTTTATTGCGACGTGTTTTATTATTTAAACTTTTTCTTGAGTATCATTTTAATTTAAAAAAAGAATTTAAAAGTTAATTTTAAAAATAAAAAAAAACTTTAAATTTTAAAGGAAATTTTTTTTTTTTGAAAATTTGGTAAAATCTGATTACTGAGAAACATTTTGCAAAAAGAATTGACGTAGGTTTCTACTTTTATTCCTTAAGTCCTGCAATTTTCTTTTCTTTAAATCGAAAAGGATCTCCGGATAGGAGGATGATAACGCGTATAAAATTATTATTTATTTACGGAAACAAATCGAAAGTGGGACGATGCGAACATTTCTTTAGAATATTCGAAGGAAACTCTTTGGCAATAGAAAATCTTCCGTGACATTTTCGGAAAAACGCATTTTTGCCAAAAACGAAAGGCAGAGAACACCAGATGTTGGCAAACGTAGGAGAAAAATCTCTCCACCACGTCAGACACCACGTCACACAACACGTCAGGACATCATTAAATCGTCGTCTAGCGCTTTACCCTCCTCCCTCCCCTAATATCTTGTAGTGCTGTGCGAACACACACCACTTAAATAAATTGTGTTTCTGCAACGATGGATTTTCCCACCCTGCCACTCCTCTGCTGTTTTGTAGAGAATTACTGTACCAATCTGTCACTTGACAGATCTGGGGGAAATTTTAAATGTGACGTCCTTTTATCGATTTTGAACACGCACTCTGCCAGATCTTCTTCTGACGTAATTACTTTTATTCTTAATAGTATTGTTATCTTAGTAGCCTAGTCGCGAAAAGGAAAAGGCGAAAATTGATTGTCCGATCTTCTCGGACGGAATATTCATCAGGTGATGTAAACCGTTCACGTCTTTTCTTAATACGAAAATCAAATAAATTTCTATTTTCTACTCGGGGAATTTCATAAATTTCATATTATTTCCAACCCGAATGATACCAAGATTTAATACAAACAGTTTCTTGCATTGGCAAGTAATTCAATTTGTTTGTAAATTTGATGAGATGGCGAAACTTTGTCGCCCGTAATTTTTACCATTTGATATAATGCGTAAAGATTAAAAGAACTTTGATTTTCGTTTATGTTTCTTCTTCTTTTTTTTTCTTTTCCTCGTTGCCCCCAGCCATTTGGACTGACTGAAAGAATCAATGGAAGAAACGACGAATAATAACACGAGAAACTTCTTTCAGTACTTTTGTCGGATGACTCTTTCACCATCATTAAAGCCGCCATTTAAACAACTCTGGACATTTTTATAAAGGTCTATATATCATTTTTTTAAGTTATTGTTAGCTTCTGTTATGATTTCTGATTAGAAAATGCTCGTGTTCTTATAATTTCGTCTCTATTGTATCTGTTATCTCGGTAAAGGAGTATAAGATCGATCCCAGATGGAAGGACTCGAGAAGCTCTTCGTTGATGGATACAGCACGATTAATAGTGAGGTAGGCCGGATGGAGGATATAGGGTGTTGTAATAGTTGCAGTTTCCATCGATTTTATATTTATGTTCATTATCGTGACGTAAAGTTTCTTTTCTACAAAGTTTTACTTCTCTTAGAGGCGTTAATTTGTATTCAGAGTCGAAAAGAAACGATCCCCACGAGATAAAAAGAAATCGTGTTGAAAACCGAATCGTTGAGACTTTTCTTGTATAATCTGAAACCTATTTTCGACTTCGCAAAGTATCCGGTTAAAAACCATTAACGTCGCTTTTTTGTAATTTATTGGAGCCGCTATCTTAATAACGATAATTTTGTCATAAATTATTAATTTAAAGCGATTTTCTAAATCTCTGGGTCGAATTTTGTTGGCTGAAAATTTTAAGGAATTTTATATTGATTAATGGAAATTTTATTTTCGTAATTAGTTATTAAAACGTTTCATTAATAAAGTATCAAATAAAGTTAAAACGTCTACGAGTTTCTTAGACGGCAACCGATTGATTCGGTTAACAAGCGAGATACGTGTAGACGAAATTACCGAAAAAAAGATGATAAATAACCTCCGATTTGTTTTTAAACTGTTTAATTTGTATCTAAAAAATGAGATAAAGTACTCAAAGCAGGTGTTTATCTCTCGCCGTTTTGACGAACTCGCTCGGATACGTTGCTTCCAACCACTCTAAACTTTAAAAAAATATCAAAAAAATTAAGTACAAGCTGCATAAAAGTAGCTTCGTTTACGCTTCTTCCATAATATAATATCTTATTTTTTTATTATTTTATTCGGCAATCAGTTATTTTCGTGATCTTTGCAGAGTGCAGATACAGTATATTCCGTGAAAATTGATCATCCCATTATCTTAAAAGCTAATGAAACATCCTCCTTCATAATTCCGATTTCGGATAATTGACGATAATAATCTCAATGATCTAATCCAATCGGTTAGTCGAGAAATAATTATTAATCATTACAACTACCGAGTAGAAGGGATATAAATATTCTTCGCTATCTGACACTCCTACATTGCTAAAATGATTGCATTAATTCGTCTCGTACAACCAAAGAATTTCGTAAATTAAACAATTAATTAGAAGAGGAAATCTACGGGTTCAAGTTAAAATATGAGAACATTTTTATCTGAACGTGGGTTCGCTTAAAAATATACAACAACATACGTAATGAGGGAAATACTAAAAATATACAAATGCAATTTCCATATCAGTTAATCGAAATGTCTTTTTAGTTTTTCTTGATAAATTCTAAAAATATCCTTCGTATTAAGTTAAATTTAACTTATAAATCTATTTATTTATTTTATTTAAACAATTATATACTTAAAAATAAATTAATTTTATTCGTTACGAACTTACCATTTCTTCAAATCGATGTGTTACTTCCATTGTGAATGCATCCATGTACAAGTTTAGAAATTATTTTCATTATTAACTGTGCAGATTATATATTTTCGTATATTACATTTTAAAATAGGAATTGAGAATTATTTTTGGTTTCATATTTCAATAAAAATGAAATTATTGGATTTAATATATCTTTCTGGGTAATATAATACACTTAATCTTATCAGAAAACAATGGAAAATTTATTTAGAATTTTATTATTTGAATGATATCTAAAATAAAATATATATATATATATATTATTTTCTTTATTAAAGGATGCCTTTGACAGATTAAATATCGACTTTATTATATTCGATATAATACTAATATTAGAGTAGAAATAAGGAGCGTTTTGATTAGTTTCTATTTATTAACAGCTGTATAAACAAATTTCGATCACGTTGGTGCTGCTCGAAACGTGTTTGTTCAGTTGTTCTTTCAGGACGTCAGTAGATAATAGTATTTGTCGGATTTTCAAGCTTCTATTGGACAAAAAAGCTGTCTGGATGGTGACGCTCGATGGAGCAGAAAAACATCTGACCAGCAAAGGAGGGCATATCCGGAGATTCTTCGTGATACTAAAACATAACCTATACTGAAAATAACTCATTGTACAACTGTTTCCCGTCATGAATGTTTCGCGATTTTTGCGTGACGAGTACACGGAATACCGGCGGGGATCGATGACGTAGGAGTGTTAATTTTCATCAAATATTAATGAACTAAGTTAAGTTGAAAGGTCATGTTTGTGCAAAGGAAATTGGAATATTATTATAGTATTATTCGTGTTTTTATACGAGACATCCGGCTATAAGCGTGTTTCGTTTGCTAAGCGTATAAATCGTTTCGTACTGAATCTAATTGTATTTTACTTCGGTGTATTATTATTATAGGAATATATTAATTTTACAAAAATTAAACCGTAGAAAGTAATTAAAAAAATATATTTTGGTATTACGTGTTTGCATATTCTCCAATAGTTGAAATTGGGTCGTGATTGTAACAGATCACTTTGTAGTGAATCCATCTTTCTGTCACGCATTCCGTACATTAGTACAAAACCATACATGATACGAGCGGCAACATTAATGAGAAACAATGTACAAATTTATCGTGAATAATAACAGTAATTCGCTGATGTATGAATGGCTACGCACACACAACCAAACTTAATTTGATTGAGAGAATTTTGTTAATTGAGACAAAATTTATTGCCAGCAGTTAATCTGACTGCTGTGCTTTCGCTTAAAGTAGAGAAAATAAATTAATTAAAGAGACGTTTCTGTGTATAAATGAATTTTATGCAAATTCGGTTATTTTTCATAAAGTAAATAAAATATGGATGAAATTTTTTTTTACTTTCGAATGGAGAGAACGTCACGTAAATCCTTAGGTCGCTGTCAAGAAGAAAAAAAAATCAGTATAAATATATAAAGAAGTATCAACAGTTTATGAAAGAACAAAATCGGATTTTGGATTTTCATATCTGTATAGTTGTGAATAGGAATTCGGAATCAGCTTACAGGTGATGATTCCGGAATATATTTTCAATTTTTATACTTTGAAATTCGAAAATCGGTTTACCCGGGATTTTTCTTGTTCTAGAAAAACAGCAATTCCTTCTAACACGTAAAAAATGAATAAAAATTTCGTATTCCTTTCAGAAATATATTTAGTAAAAAATTCACTGTACATCTAGTAGAATAAAATATGACTGCTATTAAGTTGTTATCAATTCTTTATTGCTGGATTTTATTATTTCAGGCATGGGCCAGTCTTCAGAAAAGATTCAATCTTGGGTGATAGCTGGCACAGCTGCTATTTGCTATTACACATCTTTGGGTTGTGAACTGGTTTTTGACGATATAGCTGCTATTCGCGACAACAGAGATATTCGACCTCACACACCTATTACAAATGTGTTTTTCAACGATTTTTGGGGTACTCCTTTACATAAGGTAAGAAATCTCTTCCAACTGCTACCGCTTAATATACGTACCGTGTTTACATTTCTTTCTTCCTATACTTATTTTACTAAGATTAATATTTATTTTCTCTTATAACTTCTAGTTTAAAGAATAAAATCTGATTTTAGTCGTCTCATAAATAAAAATATGAACTTTGGGAGCGTTAAACTTAGTATTAGATGCCGAGAAAGCGGAATTTCACCTCAGGAATGCTAAAATCTCTTGGTATGAGATCAATAGAGGGAGAAAATTTCATATGTCCCGACTGACTTTGTTAGCGATATCTCATTAGAAGTTTTAATTCGATGCATAGCTCCAACTCTTCTTACAATCGCTTCCAAAAATAATCTTAGGCTGCCCGGCTCGGCTTATATTTAACAAATAATAGATAAATGTGTGGAATTCCTTAATTGAAATCCACGCGGAGCGAGATACACCGGCCATTTTGATGAAATTTCTCCAAGAAAAATAAAAATTCAAAAAATTATTTATAAATAAAGTATGTAACTTGTATATGCAACTAGTTGGCAATTCATGTGTAAACATCATACAAAAATCAGTTTCTGACTCCTCTCTAAGAGGTACAGTAATACCTCGACTTACGCTACCCCGACTTACGCGAACTCGGAGTTATGCGATTTTCAAATCTCGTCAATTTGTCTTTTGTTTGAGCGCCACGCAACTCTTGATTACTNAAATGGAACTGAATAAAGAAAAGAGCACGAGGAATATTGAAATTTATCTTTTGTTTATATATTTATAAAAACAAGTACGACATTATTAAAAACTCTGTATCAATTTTATTCGTTTGCAACACGTAATGTGACCGAATAGATAAAACCAATGAACACTGGTCATGGGTTCACACTTAATCAACCGGCCGGCCACGTGTTTTCCGGGTTTCCTTCACGTGTCTAACACATAAACAGGTATCAGTTTCCCCATATTGTCGTGTGAATTTTTCCGGTTTTCTTTAATTGTCTAGAACCTAAATAGGGGCAGTTTCTCGTAGAGAGTCCTCCCGAGAAATACCTTCTTTGTACATTGCTCGTGTGTTGCGTTGCCTTAGCCCATCACTAATCTAATCGGCTAGACATGATTACGAACCCGAATCATACGCTCGGAAACAATCGAAAGCAATTTACTTGGTGTAATCTTCTATCTCCATACATTTGACATGTTGAAAAATGAGACAGAAGAGAATGAGACGTTTATAGTTGTTAATAATTACTTTAGTTATTTGGTAGCTTTATTTATCATCTCTCCTAAATTTTATTCTTGAGTGAATTTAAAGATAAATCTCAATTAAATATTGGCACGCGATTGCGCTTCGCTTCGCTTATAGAGTAATGCTTTAACGTATAAATCTAATTTATTTTTATAAAATCAAATAAAAAATGTTTGTGACTATTTATGGTTAATTAATGAATGTATTTATTACATTATATATGATAAAATTTAATTTAATCGCGGTTATTCAGTCGAAGCGCGAATCGATGCGACGCGATTCGCGCTATGACGACGGCACTGACTTCGTCTTTAGAGTGATATTTTGCTATCGTCATTTGTTTTCTTGCTTGTAAACGAGAATAAACAAATTTTATGATTATTTTTTATTTATTAAAATTTAATAAAAAACGAATAAATTAGGATTTTTATACATTATTAATCTGTTCGGCGCGATCTTCCGCTTGACTCGAACTCATTTACATAAGCTAATCGTCCATCCTGTCGCAATTTAATTGTTAAATTTAACATTATTATAACTGTTACGTTTAATATAATGAAGGATATCATTTAATAATGTATATATTATCGTACAACGTTCATCTAATGCTTCTCTATTGTTACTCAACGCAAAATTCGTTACCACATCACTGTATATGGTTGTATATAGCTGTTACGGCAAACTTAAGCAATAAAAATGGACTTTTCTTTATATTTTTATTGTGTATGCGCGTTTTAATTCAATATCGTAGCGTTACTTTTAGAGCTTACCACAAATGAATCAACAGAAACTGCGAGTTACAGTGTAACGTCGATATATCGATATGTTTATATAGTGGCTACGTGCATCAAATGGCAATAAAAATGGATTTAATTACAATATATTTATCGAAATAACGTAAGTTAATTAATTATTAAAGTTGGTATTAAAATTTTATACGCTGTAAGTTAGAATATTTAAACATTTACCATACCGCATCAGGACCGTCGAGAAGAAAAAGTAAAGTCCTCAGACTCTTGGCACCTCGCTAGGGACCAATAGTGGTTCCTCAGTAGTGCCATAATATACGGTTTCATAGTTGCTCTTCAGTAGAGCTATGAGAGCCTTAGTGTAGCTCTCAAAGTGGTTCTAGTGTTATAAATTAATGCTATTTTTTAGTAAAAAATATGTAGGCCTATTTGTTTTGTTCAAAAAAGGGGGCTCCGCTCTACTCCTAGGCCTCATCTAAACGGATTGGGCCTGGAGGTAGAGCAGACCCCTCAACGCACTTACGCAAATTGGATTTTATACAGGATTTGTAGGAAAATGTGAATAACTTATTATGGTTTATTATTCTTTTACATAATATAAAATTAGTTTATCCCAACCGAACGTCTTGTAGTAAAGGCAATCAATATCGAGTAGTGGTTGAAACACAGATTCTGTTTACCAGCCGAAATGTTACTTATTACATCTTGTGCATTTAAAGGGAACAAAATCGAAATTATCGTTTAAAACTCGAGAGAAAAATGGAACCGGCTTCATTTTATTCTAGTTGGATGCGATGTGGATTGCTTTATGCCATTTCAATAACGTTAAGTGTGTGTTGGGTGGTACGAATTACTACTGAAGAGGTTTTTTTTTTTTTCTACAATCCAGTTAATGCCAGTCGTTAGTTACATGGAATACAAGATAGTTCACGTGTAGCATTGGCATCTCTAGGGGAGCCGGTTTCAATTACCTTCTATTAAAGGAAGGGTAACTATTTGCAGAGGGTGGGGACCTCCCGTTCGACCTATATTTCTTTTTATCTTCTTCATTTACGCAAATTGTATTTGTTTCTAACTAAACTTTTACTTTTCAATTTAAATAAACCGAATTTATCTTCGCATCCGCGCTTATTAATCGCATAATCGAATGGCGTAACGAGACAGAAACAAGAAAGACTTTCCTTCGATAATAAAAATTACATATTTGCCACCGTGTGCCGTAATTTTAGATAATTGAAGCGAAGAAGAAGAAGAAGAAGAAGAAGAAAAAGAAAAAAAAAAAATAGATTAAATTTAGTAAAAAAGTCAAGTATCTCGAAATAAATTTATTTGATACTGTTTTGATATTTTTTTCTTCCCCTTCTTTATTTCTCCAAAATCCAAATGAACAATTTATTTTTAATGAAACCTATAGAGCAGTTTTGATACGTTTTATTTTATTTTACTTTTTTAAAACTTCCTCAAACGTTTTAAAGTCGTTTGTGACTTTTATAGCATCGCTTCTTATAATCGAACAAAAGTATCAAATTCGAATAAAAGAAGAAGAAGGAAAAAAGAAAAAAAAAACATTTTGTTACCGCATCTATATAAGTCAATATCTTTTTTTTATATGTTTTTATATATTTTATTTTTTAAATTTTTCTATTAAAAATGACATATAAATCCTTACAATATTTGTTTCTGTGAAGCTTTAAAAATATTTATCAATTATTATTATTTTTTTTTTAATGAGAATTATTTGGAATTTTTAGGAACAAAGTCACAAATCGTACCGTCCACTGTGTATTTTAACGTTTCGTTTGAACTACACCGTCCATGGACTGCAACCTTTTGGTTATCACCTGGTGAACGTCACGTTGCATACAGTCGTCTGTCTATTATATTACAGGTGAGTCACTCGCACATTTCGAATACTTTATTTTTCGTGATTAATTAGAGCGGAGTGAAGAGAGCTTTCGTAATATCTGAACTGGTCAAACTCGATCAACCGATTATAATTGCTGGGATGATTAGCGAATGAATTGTAACGAAGACGAAGTACCATTCATCTGGCATACCCCCAAAGTCCCTTTTGGGAAATTGTCATCTAATCACGTTCCCTTTTCCCTCCCCCCCGATTGTCGATAACATTTGTATATTTGCTCAGAAGTTCTTTCTTTTGTTTCTCTTTCAGGGTGTGCCTGCTATTTCTTCCTTTGCTGACGAGTTTCGTGGCAGCCATGCTGTTTGCCGTCCACCCGATTCACACGGAAGCCGTAGGTAGCCGACAGTGCATTTTCTATTTTTATTGACTCTTTCAAAGTCGAACGACTGAAGCATGTAATAACTTTCTCTTGAACTGTTGAAATTTATAGAATATTTGGTATAAAATTTAGGATTATTATAAGATTTACACAGGAGGGAGATATATTGTATTTCTCCGATATAACGTTTAGCTAGAGAAAAAAACCCGTTTTTTTATGTAATTTAGAATAATCGCTCTTCTCCTCCTCCTTAATTAAAACTTATAGGATGATGAATCAAAACGTTACACCACTCTTTCGCGTCGTTTTCTAATTAATTTTCGCTGGCGATTTACGAAGATTGGACAACAGCCACCGTGTCCATTGCTAAAACAGTGTGCAAAGAGCATTGTCCGTCAGTTTTATCCCGGTCAAGACTGACACAGATAGCATTTGAGTAAACATTGGAATTGATTCTTCTCGCTTGATCAATAGTCGAGAAGGAAACTAAATTATTTGCAACGGTCTAACCATTGCCAATGAAAGGTTGAAGCAAAATGAGAATCGCCGAAACGAACATTTCCTTCTTCAATATTTAAAAGTCTTACTACTTTTTTTTTTATTCAAGAATTTGAATCCGCCGAGTAGAAAATGAAATTTTATTCCATTACCTATCATTTATCCTTCGAGATTAAATTTATATCTGAAATATTTATAAACACTACATCTCTTCTGGCTATTGAATAATAGTCTCGAATTTGTCCAATCGATATTTCTCTCCGATACGGAATTGTGTTTGTTAGTTATCAGTTTAGCTTAGAGTATGAAACGAAGACCATTAAGATGCATTTTTATGCAAACGAAGGCAGATGCATCGGACATTGACAAATAAGTAGATTGAATTCTGCAAAACGCTTTTATTATCGATAAATTTTCGTTTTATTATCAGAAAAATAAACTTTTTTTCTTTTTTCATCCGATACAAAATAAAATTTTTACTTGTTAAGCTGGTTTTAGACATTTATCAGAAATTGATAAATTGATTACCTTGAACGAGCATCGCGATAATGTTTACTGTAATTACTCTTTTGTGATTTATTCGTGGCTTTTAAGTGAAATATGGACGACATTATCATATAAATGTCTCGATATTTTTGATTAGATTTATTTTCACGAAATTCTACAGTACGTGTGATTTTTATTTAGTCAACATTTTCTTTTGTTTAGGTGACAGGCGTTGTTGGTCGAGCGGAATTATTATCAGCTTTGTTCTACTTGTGTGCCTTTCTTCTGTACACTTCCAGGAAGCACTGTACGGCCACAGAAGGTCAGTTCTAGAATTTCTTTAAAGAAGACTAGCATAAACAATAACCTTTTTTTTTATATTTTATATATATTTTTTTAAAGGAAACTATTTTCTAAATTTATTTCAAATTCGTGCTTTCGCCAAATGTTTCGCTACACCCTGAACTTTTCCAAGTGCGTGAACTCGCTAACACAGATCCTGCCGCTTCGTCATAACAAAAATAATCTTTTCATTTTCATTTATAACCATTTTTTCCCCCTCCTTTTCGAGTAACGAATAAATAATATAAATTCAATTATAATTTATTTAAAATAAAACTTTAAATTAATTTAGTAAAAAAAACATTTTAAAATATTAACATAAATTATATATAAAGGCGTCGTAAAACTTAAATATGAGAGTATTTAACATATCAATAAATAACGCAAAACGATCGTAAATAAATGTAATTACATAGACAATGTTTACATCTGGTTATTTATTTATAATATTTGTATTTCGACCAAACGAAAAATTGCTCTTTAAATCTTCGTTTAAACTAATCTTAAGTTGCGATTTTTAAATTCAGATGTAATAAAATATAAGTTAAATAAGATATTTCCTCGACGAAACCTTGTTATACGTCTATAATTCATTAAAAAATATATATATATATATTCAAAAAATTTGAAGAGTGACATCGTAAAAAGTTGCTCGTCATTTTTATGCCCCCGTCTTCATTATTAACTCGCAAAATTGCATTTTGTTTTTGTAGAATATACTTTATATATAGAATTTTATTGATTATCAGCAACGCTAAGAGCGATATTTAAATTTAAATGATTTAATATTTACAACTTTTTTTTTTCTTTTTTAAATTAACGAATAGAAATTTGACAAAAATGTATTCTTTAAGAGCGTACTAAAATAATTTAATCTAGTTAAACAAGTGCTAAAAGCGGATTATTCTTTCATCAAACTTTGGTATTGGATGGTTGAAGTCTAATAAGTTTGACAAGAAATATATTTAATTAGTAAGATGGAAGGTAGATTAATTAATTTCCCAGATATAACTAATTGTTAATGTCTATAAGAAAATGCATATACTTATGAGGAAGGAAGAGAAAAAGTAGAAAATGGCCCAAAGCGCCTTTTGCCGCCAAATGAGAATAAGATGACATTTCTGCTCCAAGCACAATCAGACTCAGACGTCGTTAGCTTGTATGACCCTATTACAGATGACGAAGATAGAAAAAGTTTGTTCAGCGATCAGACTAGAGATCGTATCTTATGTCTTCGTGCATCTTTGCTTATAGAAATTACTAACAGTATGGCGATGATCACGATCCAACTCCATTAGTACGACGATAATTCGAATGACGAGAACGAAAACTCAAAGCAATTGGTAAATATCCCCGGGACCGACTCTATATTCACTCTTAATTAATATCTCTAATCGTATTTTTAAATTGTTTCGTGAATTTTGTTTGTGTAAAGTTTTTATCTACAAGAAAAACGTTGTTTTTCTCCCTCCTTTCTCCTTTTTTTTTTTTTTTTGATGAGGGAATTTTTCTCGGAAACGATTAGATATTTCTCCTACTCCGTTAGGACGAAATAATTCGATACGTCCGTAAAATATTTAAATATTATTGAATTTAAATTTCGGATAGAAATATAAAAATGGTAGGAAAACAAACAGATGATTCGGCGTCGACATAAACGTAGTTCATGTTTTTCATATCGCGGGACGTTTTTTAAGAATCGTAATGTGCGAAGAAGTTTTTTTTTTCTTTTTGTAAATCGGGACATTTTGTCTCCTTTTTGTACTCTGAATTGCAAAGGAAACTATTGCCAACTGCTGTTGCTATATCGACTAGCGATAGCACACTGCAATGATGTTGTAGATGTCGAATAACTAACCACTGATATTTTTTTCCGTCTGTACAGATTGGAGAAGATGCTTGGGTACAACTTTCCTGGCAGCGTGTGGCATGTTGTGCAAAGAACAAGCTTTGATTGTCATGGCTTTATGTTGCGTCTACGAAATAGCTAATGCTAGAGTAAGTTCTTAACAGAATAAACAGTAAATAATCTTTAAATATTTACTAAATTTAAACTAACGAAGTTGTTTTTTTTTTCTTCTTTTTAATGCGTATAAACTTCTAGCGGATAATTTTTACATTCTTATCGCTAATTTTTAATGAATTAATTAATCTAATTTGAATATTGATAATATGTAATTAAATCTGGCCTGTATATAAATAATTTTATACTAATTCTGGTAATAAATCAAGTAAAATAAAATTAGAGAAAATAGATTATAATTAAATCGTATAATTAAAACAGTTTAACATTTGTTTTTTTTTTAGTCGTTCTATTCAATTATATTGTCAGGATAGTTCTTTGAAAACATTTATAAAGCATACATTTTTAATGAATAGTTGGAGAGAAGAATTTATAAAAATATAGAAATCCTATTAGAATAAAAAATAGATTTTACTAGAAGCCGAATCAAGCGTGGCCGATAAATAAAACTTAAAAATAATCTAACCGTCACCTTGTATTGGTAAAGAATGGAGATAATGTAAAATTGATTGAAAAGTTTCTATATTGAAAAATTCTCTGTTGGATATTATAGAAAATTTTTTAGTTAAAAAAAAAATATATATATATCTTTAATCACGAATTAATATATTTGTAGCCGTCGGAAGTTGTCCAAACAGCTCGATATCTCCTTTTGGGAAAAGGTTTCGTGTCTCCATGGATACGAGAAGCAGTCCTGAGGATCACCTTTCTGCTCACAGCAACTATAGTCATATTGTATCTTCGTGTCAGAATAACAGGACCTCATTTTCCCGTTTTCAATAGGTAAGTCTAATTCCTTCCTTAACAACACTTCTCCTATTGATACTTCTTTGATAATATTGATATAAGTCGTGGAGAATAATCGAAATCAATTATTTATAACCCAAGGAGTTGATATTAGATAATTAACTTTTCAAAATTGGTTATTCGCTTTCACTTTATCGGTTTAAATTTATAATGGCTTTTTAATTGACTTTTTTAAATTCATATATTCTCGAGAAAAAAATAAAAAAGTCTTTAAGAATTTAAATTAAAATCAAAGAAAAATTAATGTATACGAAACGGTTTTATATAAATTTCTTTTTTCGATTGTATCCTAAGCTACAGTAAAGATACTAAATAAATAAAATTAATTTTTTACTTTAATTTATTAAAAATAATCGAGTTTAAAAGAGAAAAATTTCAAATTTATTTCACGCTTAACAATTTTTTTTTTTTAAATTTATGCTTATAAATTCTTTTTTAAAAATATATTTATTAACGTGAATTTCCGAAATAATTCTTAATATAAAAAATATACATAAAATATTTCTTTCTACATCATAAAAACTTTTTTTTAACAAAATAAAGCTAACAAAGTCTCTTTTTATTTAATTTTTCGGACGTTTATATTAATTTTTTTTTCCTATTTATATAAGAGAATTTAAAATGTGACGGTCGTCGTTTTAATTTTCTTAATCACAAAAACGATATCCATCTAGAAGGTGAAATAAAACTAAAATAAAAAGAAATTGGTTAAAATATAAATCGATTTTTCATATCAATGTTTCATCGCTAACATACAGAACAATGTAACAAAGCATTAATTCTTTTGAATTATTTAATTTTGGTTAGTCTTTTCTACAAACTGTCACATTTGAAATTTGTCGATTGAAGAAGGGCTGAATATTTTGGCATTATATTTTTTGACATAAAGTACAGAGTTTTTTCTCCCCCAAAAAACCAATCTCTTTTTTATTATTTAAGAATATGATTCTGTTCTATATATAATATAAAAATGTCTTTTTCTCGCGTGATGAAGTCCGCTATTGAAGTGTCGATGTTATCACTTTGTTCTTTCTTCTATTTTTTCCCCCTTTCTGTTTACTCTTTTATCTTTTTATAAACTTCGGAAACTGTTTATCAAAAAGTAGATCAATGTACTTTACATGCTATCACCTACTTATCTAAATATCTATTTTATTATTTTAATTCAAAATCAAATTAAATCTAACTAAAGTGCAGATGCCATCTTCTCTAAGTCGTACCTTAAAGGCATATTTATAAAATTAAAAAGATCTTTTAATTATAATATTCGTTCAATTATTTGATTAAATAATAGCTTGCAGATAATATTAAATATTAAAATTATTTTTACTTTATAGTTATTATCAAAATTACAAATGAATAAAAAAATATATATACAGTATATAATTTCTATCCGGAATATTTAAATGTTTTCCGGATAAATATAGTTAATTAGAATAGCTATTTAATTATTTTGTATAAATTTTGTACAGTTTTATTTAATATTTATTCGGTCAGACAGCTGTTTAATAGATTTTAAAACTTAATGCTAACCTCCATTAGAAAGTTGCTTTTAAAATATCAATCAAAATTTTTATAGTGCCATTAATACAGAAAAGATAGATCCGATCGTAAAGAATCAAAGTTAGTATATAGAATCTAGTGAAATATCGCAAGATCAGACTTCATAAAAGTGCTGACTGTAAAGAATACTCAACAGGATATAGCATTTTTCACTGTTGAATGTCTGTTATTAAAAAAAAAAAAATTAATCAAACTAACGAATAGTATATATTATAAACTTTTCACGGATTAATTTACATAACTTGAGAATATTTTCTTTTATAAAAGATATTTTACAAGTATTTTTGTCGCTTTAAATAAAAGTAATATAGCATTAATAATTTTGAGTAAACACTGCTTACAAGTAGAGTATTAAAGAATTATTCTAATAAATTTCAATTTCTTAAGAGGATTTACAAACTTATTTTTATTTTAAATTTATAAATAAAACTTAAATATAATCTTATAAATATTTTTATAAAGATCGTATTTATTTTACAAATATTTTTAACGTTTCATTTTAACATATTTATTTACATAAAAGCTTTATTTATATTATTATTCTAGACGTTATGATAAAAGAAAAGTTTATATCTAGTTTTTTAAAATGTATATAAGATAATATAATGGCTAAGTTATAAATTCTTTTAACATTATATTCAGTAAAATATAGTCGTCGCTCTATAAATTAATAAGCGCCTGTAAATCATACTTTTCCTTAAAGCACTCCTGCATACATTAAATAAATTTTGGGAAAGCTTTTAGTAAACGTAATATATTAATAAATGTATAATGTAACATAATGCAATTAAAATACATTAAGTTAAATACAATATTATAAAGCAATATTAAACAATAATAATAACAATTAAACAATTTATAAATTAGCAAAGAACTAATTTTGGATGTAGGTACTGTACATAAAGTATTTTTAATTTATATGATTACATTACAGTTTTATTAATCATTAAACAAATGTTAAAATAAAATTTAAATATGAATGAATAAGTTGTTTAAATTATTTTAACAAATTATAAAGAGAATATAGATATTAAAATGTATTTAAATAAGTCATTTAATGTTGGAAATTTTGTTATTCAATCAATAAATGAATATATTTCTAGACTTATTCGTAAATATTCTGCTTAAATTTACAATTTTTAATTAATAATTTACAAAATTAAAAATTAAAATATTTAAATATGTAATATTAGCCATTATATAGAGAGCAAATATTTTAAAAGTTTTGATTTAAATTTAAAAAAAACATTTTGAATGATAGTTGGAAAATTCTTTTTTATATAACACAAATATCTTTTATTAAATTTAACATTTTTATCGTTTGAAGTCTAATATATTTTCATATTAAAGAGAAGAAAAGAAAATATATAAAAAATTTAACGATAACGTCAATGTAAATCCACTCGCATTTTACATACAATAGGAGTACGATCGAGAGAATTATACTAAAAATAAATTTATATTTAAAATAGAGAGAAAAATATTTAACGAAATTTATAATTTTTAAAATATATATATTTTTCTCTTTCTTTAGATTCGATAATCCTGCATCGGTGGCAAGTACACCTACGAGACAACTGACTTATAATTATCTTCTTTCTATTAACGCTTGGCTTCTCTTATTTCCTTGTGATTTATGTTGTGATTGGAGTATGGGGACCGTACCTCTCGTCACTACTTTCACGGATTTTAGGAATTTGTCAACATTAGCACTTTATCTAACATTTTTTATTTTACTTCGGACGGCTTACAACGCCGTCGAACCTCATCGCAGAACTATTTTAATGGTGAGTTTGATGAGCGATGACCACCACATATCAAAAAGAAGAAAATTTCATCCTCCACAAGCAGCAGCAGCAGCATCAACAGCAGCAGCTTAATATCTAATATTCTTCATTAATAATAAAATAAAATATAAAAAAAAATATCATTAGATAAATTAATATTAGATATTATGACATAATTATGTTGATTCTAATCAATTTTATAAATTGAAATTTTAAAATGTTAATTTAAAAATAATTTTTCTTTTCGTTTTAATTGGTTTTAAAGAAGATGTATTTTTTTAAATATGATTATTGTTTTTTTTTAAATTATAATAAATTTATAAAATTTGTCATACTTTTAATTTTTATTTTTTGATATTTAAAATCATTTTAATTAATCAAAATTCATAATAAAAAAATATTTAAGGTTAAATTTATAAATATAAATAATGAAAGTCATTTAAAAATATAAAAATAGTTATTATGAATATATTATTCCATTTATAATCATTTTAATATTTAAATTATACTGAATTAATTTTATATTTGGAGACGTTAAGCGTGATGAACACAGCTCTTTATCTTTAATGAATATTTTAATTTAGAAATGTTTACTTGATTTTATTTATATTTTTGAATATTCTTAATAAAAAATTGAAGGTAAAATAAGTTTATTTATTATTTTTTTTTCACGCGAAAACGATCGATTCGAAGGTAGATTGTTTTGGCAAGTGAATATATCGACAGTAAATTTTAAATATATATATATTTTTTCTTTTTATAAATTCGTTTTCTTTAATTGAAATCGACCCGATGATTGCATAGTTATATTAAATGGTCATTAATTAGTTGTGAAATATTACAAACCGAAAAATCATTATAGAAAGGCCGATGATTGATTTTTGGACAGAAGCAGTTCACAATTGACTCTGCGAAGATTAATGGCGACGTATCTTAAGTGTCAAAAGTAGATAAATGGTATATAGCTGTGATTTGTGAAGCATTTTCTAATTTTATATCTCCCGAAGGCGATTTCCACTAATCAGATCATCAGCCTTTCCACCTTCACTTCCAAAATTAAGTTATTTTGCGCTTATATTTATTTCAGAGCCTGTCAATGTTGGTGCTTCCTTTCCTGCCTGCTTCTAACTTGCTTTTTCCTGTGGGTTTCGTCGTTGCAGAACGAGTTTTGTATCTACCCAGCATGGGTTTCTGCATGCTAGTGGCTTTCGGCTGGTCTTTACTTTGGGCTAAGTGGTAAGTTCCAATTCAAACAAAATTCTAAAGTTCCTTTAAAAATCTATTTACAAAATGGCTAAATTTTGAACGTTTCGTGCGGTCAGAAGAGAATCGAAATAAAATCTTTTGAAAGGTTTATTATTTTCTTATTTATCGAAATTTTAATAATATATTTTTGTAATTATTTATACTTTTTTAAGTTGTAAATTTATGAATTTATATCACGTAGTTTCCTTCCTTACGCTTAAAGGACGGAATAAAAATTTAATCTTTGATAATTAGTCGAGAGGACGATGAAGATAATTAATTTATGGGGTATAATTATAAATGTCTTTTGTTTGTTCTCTCGCCATTAAATGCAAATTCATCTCGCAAATATCATTATAGGCAACATTAAATTTCGAACAAATTCTAGTAAAGCAACTAATCATATACAATAACCTAAGTACTATTCATAAATCATAGAATACGCCTGGACGGCATTGGTGCATGAGTAAAATGGTAGAAAAAGAAGGCATTCTACCGACTGCATACCAAAGAGTGTTACTGTTGCAAACAAAAGTGTGAATGAGCTTTCGTCACTAAGCTCCACTATTGATTTCAATTAGCTTGATTAGAAGAAAGCACGAAGTTTGGATAAAAGGTTTCCATCGTCTTCATTGCGGTGTTAAACTAAATTTCTTCTATTATAAACTCCCATCTTTGCTTCGATAATTCTTATTACACTTCAAGAGTCGACTATTGTTTTAATTATATTAAAACCATGTTAAATATTAAGAAGAATTAAGGAAAAAAAAAAGATTTTGACTTATCGAATAATATATAGGCCTAAATATCGATAAAATATTAAAGAATAATACAGAAAAATAATTCGGAGAGGAAAGAAATTCGTTGGATTTCTCTCTGGTCGAAGGACATAAATATGATGCATCTGTCACACCTTGCACATCAACCATCGGTAAATACACTGCGAGAACTGGTGACGTGTTTTTCCTTTAGTAGGTAAGACCCCTTGGAGGCTACATTTGGTCATTAGCTGAGGAGTATTGACGGACTAACAGCTGTAATCAAGGATGTTAAGGGAGAGTGATGGCCGCTAGGCATTGATAAGAGATGATGTCCGAGTTTAGCTAACTGACGTTTGCTTTCTCTGACAGCAGAGGTGGTGTCGAACTTGCTGTGCAGACTATGATATTTAAAGAGACAGTTAATGGAACAACAGAAAGGAGGAAGTTGGAAGTTGTTTCTTTATCGATCTACGGCCGTGTAGCGGTACACGCTACTGCAAAATATATATATTTTTCTCTTTCTTTAGATTCGATAATCCTGCATCGGTGGCAAGTACACCTACGAGACAACTGACTTATAATTATCTTCTTTCTATTAACGCTTGGCTTCTCTTATTTCCTTGTGATTTATGTTGTGATTGGAGTATGGGGACCGTACCTCTCGTCACTACTTTCACGGATTTTAGGAATTTGTCAACATTAGCACTTTATCTAACATTTTTTATTTTACTTCGGACGGCTTACAACGCCGTCGAACCTCATCGCAGAACTATTTTAATGGTGAGTTTGATGAGCGATGACCACCACATATCAAAAAGAAGAAAATTTCATCCTCCACAAGCAGCAGCAGCAGCATCAACAGCAGCAGCTTAATATCTAATATTCTTCATTAATAATAAAATAAAATATAAAAAAAAATATCATTAGATAAATTAATATTAGATATTATGACATAATTATGTTGATTCTAATCAATTTTATAAATTGAAATTTTAAAATGTTAATTTAAAAATAATTTTTCTTTTCGTTTTAATTGGTTTTAAAGAAGATGTATTTTTTTAAATATGATTATTGTTTTTTTTTAAATTATAATAAATTTATAAAATTTGTCATACTTTTAATTTTTATTTTTTGATATTTAAAATCATTTTAATTAATCAAAATTCATAATAAAAAAATATTTNGCTCCTCTCCCCAAAAAACTATATTTTTATTCTTTAAATTGTTAATCTTTGTATATAATTATGTAAAATTGAATGTAAAATTTCTCATAAAAATATCTGATTGATTAGTTTTTTAAATGATTTTATTTTAATTAGGAAAACGGAAGTGACTCTCTTTTCTTCCGCATTGCGTGTTAATACCAGGAATGCCAAGTTATATAACAACATGGGTCAAGCACTAGAAAGGCTTCATAGGAAAGACGAAGCTCTTCGTTGGTATAAAGAAGCCACGAGGTGATTTACATCAGATTAAAATAATTATTAAAGCAATGGTTTTTTTTTATCGGGCTCTAACTTTCGATGCTCTAATCTTGTCGGAAATTATCTTAAAAATATATTTTTAAGCATTCTATCTAAATGCTAAAACATATCTAGGTTTTATTTAAAAAAAGGAGCTTGTATATTTTGCTTGTAAAAACTGTATATATGGACTATACACTACTGATAAAACTCCATATATATTCTTGAAAAGAATCCATTTTCCATCGACTTGACAGAAAATAACGGGAGCGTAAAAAAGAGTATCGAATGTTAAAGTTAGAAGGAGACACAAATATTGTAAATGTCAAAAGTCAATAACTTTCGTTTCATACATTTTCTCTATCCAGAATACAGCCAAATGATGTTAGAGGATACCTAAATTCGGGTCGTATATTTACTTTACTTAGAAGATATCACGAAGCCGAGGACGCTTATCTGCAGGTAATACAAACCAAATAATTTAATAATACCTTATTCGTATGCCTAAAATAAAATTCCTTTTTTCTCTTTCTTATCAGAATTGTTTTGAATATTCCTTTATTAAGTGTACTTTAGGTGGCGGGGAAAACCCAGCCCACCTGCCGGTTAACTAGCGTTAATGTTCTGCATATTTACATTAATGAATGAAGAGTGCTCAAAGTAACCATCGTGTCGTTGTGAAAGTCAAAAATAACATTTACCCAGTCGATTCGACCGACTTACTTTAGCAAGTGTTGCTTGATTAAACTTGGCATACGCAAACCGCAGATGGTACCTGCTAGGTAAACAGGAGATGACGTACTTCATGTCCCGGATGTTCTGTCCATTACCCGACGTGCACCTCAACATCATTTGCGAAGGAGAAACATCGACAAATTTACAAAACGTATCGCTCTATCTCACGCTCGCATCTTCATTTAGCATGGCCATATCGATGCTGGTAGCTTAATATTTATTAATTATTTTTAATCTTGCATTTCTCCTTTCTCTCTTTTTGTGCTTAGAAAGTGCCAATTACTACCTCCCGCCTGTTGGCAGCAGGCCGATGATGCGAACGTTTTAAAGAGCGTGTAAACGATAATTTCTCATCGATCAAAATTATTGAAAAACAAAACACAGCCGCCGAGTTGTGTCTATCGCCGCACTGCAGCAAAGCAGAACGACTACTGAGGGCTCTGTCAGAGACAAACACCTTACCTAGCAGAGAATAGTCGGTCAGTGACCTAGATACCCTGTCAACACTAATGCAGCCAAACAATATGGCGGTTGAAATCTTCCTTTCCTGAATAGGGAAAAATCCCCAATACGAATATTTAGCACAGTTAACAATGGTTTTCCTGGACGCTCGCTCGACCAGGGAGAATGTCTCTGGCGCTTTCTCTCTCTCTCTGTAAATCGCCATCATCTAATTAGCATGTTACTCTGGACACGTCGCATTGACCTCTGTTCTAATTACATCGCAAACCCGAACCGTTGAAATGGATTTCCTATAAATTAGTTAAGCGAAAAGGTTGAAGTTTATTATAAACTAGATATAGAACACGCATCGATTACATCAGGAAATTGCATTTAAACCCTCCGGATAGTATAGTCTCTATTACAAAAAAAACTCTTTTTTTATAGTAGAGACTATAGTGCTTCTAATTAATTATATAAAATTAAAATATCTTTATCTTTACAGGCAAAAGCCCTTCTTCCACCACCCGAAAGAGAAGTAAGAGAAGTACATGTCACTCCTAGTCATCTTCAAGTATTTCTTAATTTAGCATCACTCATAGCTCAGAATCATAGCAGATTAGAAGAAGCCGATGCGGTAACTTTTTTTTTTTATAATTACTTGTATTAATTGTTACTGATGTGTCGTTTATATTTTTTTGAGTCGATTTGTCGTTCCTTTTCAGTTGTATCGACACGCCATCCGGTTAAGAGCGGATTACAGTGATGCTTACCTAAACAGAGGAGATGTTTTGCTCCGAATGAACAGGTAAACTTCCTTGGGAGTTGTATAATTTAATTTCTAAGCAGACGAGATGTTTGGATAAGAGGAACCGAGAACTTTTTGTGTTCCCAAACGGGAAAGCCCACCTGTCAGTACTGCCGCGTTTTCGACATGATGCGGGGCATTGGATGCTTTTTTTATCCCGAGGCACTTTGTTAGAGTGTAAGTGATGCCACGAATTTGGCAGAGATTCAACAGAAAAATCTTTTTGAATAAGGAAAATGAGGAAAGTTTTTCAATCCGATATTCTAATCGATGCCTCGTATTTAACGTTGGCATTTATAGTTATTTAGATATGAGTTATAAATATTTTCTTTGCAGAACCAAAGAAGCGGAAGCCATGTACGAAAGAGCCATAGAATTAGATGGTACTAACCCGGATCTTTACTATAACGTAAGTATATAAAACTTTTAATTAATATTTATAAATCTATTTTTAAATTAATGCTAATAAAGGAAAACGATGGTTAAATGCGCTTTATATATCGGAATTTTTGATAGTTGATTTCTTGTAAAAAATAAAATAAAAAAGAATGCCTTTGGCATTCTGGCGAAAGAAAACGTATGCCAGGTATTGGTTTCTTGTCTAGTTCGGACGACATATTGATCATATCGTGCTTATCACAAAGCTATATTACTAGCAAGACTATTGGATACGTATATATATATATAAATCTATATATAAGAAGAGAACTGCTTGCTATAATATAGGTAGATGGCCCAAATATGAGTTTCATATAGTAAATTGCCAGTGCAGTTTTCTTTTAGCCCGACGAAATTATTTAACCGTATCTGAAATGTTTGTGTTCTTTTCTTTGATTGTGGAATGTGTCGAGATTTCAGAAAAGGAAATCAATTTTAAAATATTATTCTTGCTTACAAATAAAAAAAGAATCTTGTAAAATTCAAAGAGAGCTCTAGAGAATTTTTCAAATGCTAAAAACTGCTCAAAAATTCTTCTCGGCAAATCTCAAATGCATTTATAGAATTCTAGTGACAAGCAAGCTTTGCATCTCTACAGTCGGATTTTCGCAAAAATCCATTCTTGATCCCACAAGATTCGAACATGATCTGAAAAGCGATTGCCAGATAATCTTTGTTCTTCTACCGAATTTAATATAAGAAAAGAAAAACCTCATCCATTGGTATTCATGTGCTATAAGCTCCAATTTGTACCTAAATATAATTTCCTTCCGTCCATTGTTATTTCTATCGCATTTCCAGATAATCTCGAATCCAATGATCATATTATTCGCGATTCTGTTTATCTTTCCAGTTGGTACTGTACATGGGGTCGAAATTTCTAACACGTTTATTTTATCTTCGCAGTTGGGAGTCGTACTGATGGACCAAGGACGCAACGTGGAAGCCTTACAACTATTCAACAAGGCATTAGATATAGACCCGGAGCATGAGGTAAACAACAATCGTTACTCTTCACATAAAGGTAATTGGTAGCCGGTTCCAATTGTCTCTGGAACTTCTATACAAAAACATCGAGTAATAGACAATTGGTACAAGCTTCTCCATTTCGCTTGTTTACGATTAATTTGTATTTTGGATTTCTATCAATTACATTTGTAGCTGGAGTCCACCGAGACCCATTCAGTCAATACAAAAATGATCTTTTAGTTTATTTATAAACACGGGTTTACTTTTATCATTTAAAAATACAGTAAACAATTTTTTTGTGTATTTACGTTGAAAGTTTATAATTAGAAAGGTTTTTAAAGGAGTCTTTTAATTGTTTACATAATTAAACTTACAATACAGTATAATGATTTTAAGTAGCATAACTTTGTAATAACTGTAAATTTTACATTTTATAGTATTTATAAAGCTTTTAGAGCATATATTTTACAACTGTGTGACCACTTTATAGATAATAGACGTTATACATTATATGAAAAGTACATTAAACTTAAGTAATGTTAGGAGATAATTCATTCCAGGTTGTAATTCTATCTTTAAAAGTCAGATTTTCTAGTTTTCCTATAAAATTGAAATGATTTTATCGAAATGTTTTCATTTGTAAAATATTTCTGTTAATTTAATTGGCAGAAAGCTCTTATGAATTCTGCAGTTTTAATACAAGAAGCGGGAATCACCAGTCAAAGTCAAATAGCTACAGACAGGTACGTTATTGTTGTAAATAATTTATGAATTTTTTTTTCTGCTTAAATTAAATTTATAATTTGCAGATTATTAAAAATGGTGACTCAGGGAAAACAGAACGAACGCGTTTATTTCAATTTAGGAATGTTAGCTCTGAAAAGCAAAGATTTCAACACTGCTGAGAATTGCTTGAGAAGAGCTATTCAGGTAAATTCTATGTAAACAAGAGATTATTCTCGATTTTAAGAATATTTAATAACTTAATTAAGGTAGAAAATAATTGCAGATTAAGCCAGATTTAAGAAGTGCACTCTTCAATATGGCATTTCTTCTTTCTGAACTTCAGCGTCCTCTCGAAGCGGTTCCTTATCTCCACCAGCTCTTACAGGTAGGAGGATATATTCGAAAAGTTTTTATTGAAGAATAGTTGTCATTGAAGAATAACTGTTCTTGTTCTTTTCAGTATCATCCAAATCATATCAAAGGTCTCGTACTGTTAGGAGATATTTACGTAAATCACGTAAGAAACTTAGATGCGGCAGAGCAGGTAAAATATTCACTTAAAATCGACTCTTTTACTGTTATTTTATGGATTTATACGTAGATTTCTTGCAGTGTTACAGAAAAATTTTGGCAATTGATCCACACAACGTTCAGGGTCTACACAATTTATGTGTCATCCACGTAGAAAAAGGAGAACTTCAAGATGCGGAGAGATGTTTTCTTCACGCAGCTACGTTATATCCTAGAGTCGATTATATACAACGGCACCTTCAAGAAACGAGAAACTTATTACAAAGATATAGTCAGCATTTTGATCCGAATATAAGACTAAATCGCGATCCTACTATGTTACAGCAACTATCTTCCTCTTCAGAAACTATAAGGAGGTTTTAGTAATATCGCACCTAACAGGGTACAAGAGCCAATGATTGGTTCGTTTTCTCTCCCTATTCTTTTTTTCCGACAGCCCTTAAAGCAACACGTGCCTAAGACTGCTAATTCCACTGTGCACATTGGATTGGTCTGTTGTCTTCGGAATGTGAACAGTTCGCGAGGAAAGAAATGCTCGCCACTTCTTTCGTCTAATCAAAGTGGACGATGATAACCAAACAACTAAACGCTTTGTTATTAAACGTACATTTATCCATTCAATGTCGTTAGTGTTCCTAGTAATTCGCTAACATCAGGAGAAGTACCCAAAATGCGGGTGCAACAGTGCCTGGAGTCTCGAGCCTGCTATTTCACTTCAACACTGTACTACCGGCTGTGATTACAGTGCCTGAATGGGTATATCATTAACTTTTATAGAAATTACACTTCTCTGAAGATGTGGAGCATGAAGAGGAACCGATTTCAGTTTATATTGATACCAACCAAACAGTGGATGAAGAACTCTCCCTATACTTGTCCTCTCTCTATTATAGAACGCTTGAAAGGATTTAGGATATAGGGAGCAGAAACGACTTTAAGATATTTAATACTATTTTAAAATCTGCTAAATGGTGCCAAAATATCTATTTTACTTGGGTTGTAATATGTAATAAAACTAAACTGATATTTAGACGGGAATGTGTGCAAAATTTGTACCTGTACTATGCTGCATATATTTCATAACTTGGGTTGGACGTCATCGCTTCTTAGAATAGTCTCCGGAATAGATATATGTTGTGACACGCATTATTCGAACTTCTTTCATTCAAAGAGATCATAATTGAAACTTTTTCTTCGTTTCTAGATTACAGGATCGTAGCGTGACCGTTGTATACACGCCGACCATTGATTGACATAGAGCTTCTTCATGCCCAAGTTATGCATGTATTGTCACATTTATTTCTTTCGATGCTTTAAATACGTTATTATCTAAATAATGATTATAACAAAGGCTCACAATATGATGTAAAAGTTCGAATCAACCAGCAGTTGTCGTCTGTCTTTTCTATCGTCATGTATGGTTATCATATCAAATTTTGGGTCTACAATTTTTCCATGTCATAACCATGCCAATTTTGTACATCATAACTCGTAGTTCTCTAATAAATGCAAAGCTGTGCTTTTGGTTGTTGGCTTTTGTCCACTTTTTAAATCCATAGCAAATTACTTTCTTGACACGCGGCGCCCTCTCGTATCAATTTTGGCAATTGTTGCCCCCTTCATCTCTAAAAATCATGAATATTTAGTATCGAGTTGACAGCTACGCGTAACCGTCGCCAGTAAATTTTCTCTTCTTCTCTCTTAATTATAAAGAATAAACATATCGAATATTATTCTAAATTAAATTTTCTTCCTAAGAGCTTTTATGTTAAATTATTTAAATTATAACTACTGTATATTATTAATTTATATCAAATATTTATTAAAATTAATCTTGTTATATTCCACATTTGTAATTGGGATAAAATTATCGAGTTTTAATATATATATCCAAGCAACTTTTTCCTCTTTCTCCTCATCTCGATGCTGAATTCTCGGGAGTAAAAGTGCATTATTCCTGTGGTTATATAAAACGTTTCTGTTCTTTTAATGTCACTAATTAAGTCCGGTGCTCTCGAAACCACCAGCGTATTACCTGGCATCAGACTGGGATTTGCGAACGAAACACAAGATGTAAGAAAAAAGTACTATTCTATCCAATTAACTTAGGGTGACATGTTAGCTGACGTGTGCACAATAAGTACGGAAATAGTGTGCCAGTAAATTACATTGACCGTCACCAAATCGATATAATCAATCATTTATAGGCAAACGCCTTGACAAGAAGGAAATAGGTAAACAGCGATGTCATTGTTAGAAAGTCTATTGTGATCGAACTAAATACAGGAACTAATTTCAAGAAACATTTTCATTCAGATAACTTAATATCACGTTTTCGTATAGAGAAGAGGAGCCAAAGAATAATTAAAAATTAGTGTTTAAAAAAGAAAAACTCTGCATTACTGATAAGTCGTGCGTGGCCAAATATCGAGCTACTATTAATTAAAAACTGGAGATTTTTTAACCGCTAGAGAATAAGAATAAGATAGAAGTTACGGTCTGGCAACGTGTTTCTTTTAAGGGAAACTTTTACAAGCCCCCTACGTGTCAATAGAGCAAGGTCTACTAAGGAGTTAAATTGTCTTAAGCTAGGTACCAGAGGACCAACAACCGAGTTGACTAGATAAGGTCTGCGATCGATAATTATCCAACACTATGGAACAATAAAGTTAGAAAACGTAAGCATCGATTACACTCACGGAAGAATCATTGATCGATTTATCTCTGTGTTTATCAGTACGCAATGAACCTTAGTTATCTCCTGTTGTTAACTAAATAGCTTTATTTGCTAGTACGAAATACGTTAAACCGCACAAAAAAAACATTCTTTTTTAAATGTCTAATTAAGAAAATTAAAATTCAAAAATTAATTTATAAATTATCTGCTTCATATGTTTCCAGCGTTTAGGTAATTAAGATTAAAGTTTGACTTTTACATACGTTACGTGTTACAAACTCCCCCCCCCTTCTCGCAGTCGCTGTTAATGGATGGAATAAATAAAGTATTATAATTGCATTTGTTGTTTTATTTAATACATTTATTGAATTGAAATACTTATTTATTGCTTAAAGACAAAGAAAACGCGGTTTATCCACGATAAACATTTAAAATATTCACCGAGTAAAAACAATATAACAATGTTTAACTGGTTGAATTTAATTTTCGTCCTTAATACCCGAAGAGAAAAGTGAAAAATTGTTTTCCAATATTTTCGTTTCTCTTTCACAAGATCAACCAGTTAAACGGAATACGATTATTTATGTTGTTAAAAACCCTTATTTGGAATTACATTTCGCAGAATCTCATCTATTTTATTCGCAATTTTTTTTTTCCTTTTTCTCTCGCTGCATTAACAACAAAACTGATTCAAAGCACTTATATTCTCTCCAGTTTGTCTGTAATTCATTTAAAAGTAGAAGCTATTAACTTCACTTCTTCTCTTTAAAGTGGATTTAATTAACTGTTTGATACATAATTAATTATTCTGCCGAAAATACGCTTTGGCTCATACACTTTATAAGGTCTTGGAAGCGTAGGTGTCTGAAAGGTCAGTTACCTCGTAGCAACCTATAGAAAAAAAAAAGCATAAAAGAAAGAAAGTATTGAAAATGAATGACCTATTGTATCGTTCTATATATAGAAGATCCACATCCATTACTATCGCTACCGAGAAAGCCATATTTCATTCTTTGCGAATGTGTTGTCCGCGTATCGACACTTTTAACATTCTACTCTACCGAACGACATACATACTAAACTTTATTTATTATTTATTTTTTTTTTATAATAATTACTCAAGTTTTATCGGTCTGGTATGCTTTTAACTATAGAGAAAGCGTTAACCATTATACTTTTATGATGAAGAGAATATGCATGGACGATTCTGTCGCGCTCAGTTGGATCGAGCTTTTACAATTATGTACAATAGTATCTATTTCGCACTTGATTGTAGTTAATTGCAATCCTTTTATCTGTAATCGAATGCGTATCTGTTTACAGCCTGTCATAACTCTGGACGGAAATATCTCTGATGTTGTCGAAGCGTAGGAGCGTGCAGCAAACCAATTAACTTTTGCCAAACTGGATCGACGTCCTATCGGGTCTGCTTGTTATTAAATTCCTACTTCACTTCCAACGTTTTAATCAACTTTCTCGACTTTAAAGCCTTTCTGTTTCAACAGTTTTCTTACGCATTTATTCCAAACATATTGCTAAAAATTTATTCAAAAGAAAGAAAGATGTATTAAACTCACAACAACAACAACAACAACAATGAAAAAACTTATTCTGAAGTAATAAAATTCTTCAAGTTCCAACTAATTTTTTAGGAATTTTTTTGCCTTGTAAGGAGGAATATCATAACCTTAAATTGTGCTAAATACTAATTTTAAAACTCTTGTTTTTATTTTTCTTAAATCACTTTTTATCTTTTATTGCCTGCAATGTTTTCGTGAGTTTCTAAGATGGAAGCGTACAACTCTATCACATTTTTTATTTAAAAAATCCAGTTATTTTTAACAAAAAAAGATTTATTACGTTCGTAACTTTATAAAAATGATTTTAATAAAGTTAAATAAAGTTTGTCCGTCCGAGAAAGTTTTTAATAATGATCCTATTGTGTAGTGCCGGTGAAATGTTCTGTCTACCAAATCTATCCAAGAAAGTACTATCCGAAACCACTTGACCGTCTCACATTGTTATTAGTGTACTGATCTTCCCAGTATTGAGTGGTCAAATATCTTCGCAAACGTCAGATTTTCGTGATTTTTCCGAGATAAAGTAAACGAAACTTCCTCCACTTGGATAGTCACAACACATCTTGCACACCGAAATTCTTCGAGAGGTTAAAGTTTGATTTGACCTCTCATCCAAGTTCATCCTGTAACTTCCATTCGATATCTCCATTTTTTAGTTGACAGAGATAGAAAGCAATAATAAAAACTGGCCTTTAGTGAAACATAAAAATTGTCGTAGTGTTATCACGTCTTGGAAACTTTTGATGTAACTTAAGTTAAAATCCGGTTATTTTAAATTTACTAGAGATGTTTCTATTTATTATTTATTACAGATACTTTCTCGTAAAGTTTCTGTTTTTTTTCCCTCCTTTATTTTATAAAATAACATGATTTTTCACTTGGAGTTCCGGATCATGTTTTAAAATTTGGTAACAAGAAAAAAAACAAACATTGTTTCTATAAACATCTGTCAAATTTCTATTCGTCTCTCGTTTTCTTATTCTAGGGTTTTAGAGCTTCTTGAAAGTAAAGTACAAGAATAGAATACAAATATACGGACTTTATCAAGTATTTTTATATATCTTTTTGGTAAAAGCAGAAAAGACCAGCTTGAACAAATACGACACAATGTCAAATGTACAGAACGGGATTGGATGATATAAAAACAGTCGAGGCAAGCGACAAACATTCTAGAAAACATTTTTGACAGACACTGTCACAAATTTTGTATCCGAAGAGATCACATCGATACATTGACACATGAAGCTCTCCAGATAGCACCAGTTCATTTCTACAGATTTAGGCCAACCAATACAGGAAATACTCTTCATTTTTTTTTTTAGAAAAATTGAGGATAAAAGTTGGAAATAAGAAATCCAGATTATAGTAGTTTCTAAGTCGTCCCAAACGTGTCATGTCAGAGTAACTCGAGTCCCCGTAGACCACGGACGAGACATAACTGCTTCGGTTACATAGTAACGTGATGCGAGATACCACCGCTGTTATGTCCTAAATATTTTATGACGGAAACACTAATGGCTTAAATTTTGATCAAATTTAAACGAGATAATCATTTATTAATATATTATTTGCTATAAAGTTGCATTATTTATATCAACAAGTGCGATATTTTAATGGGCGAGCGAGATGCAAAAATCTTCCTCTTACTTTCGCACGTCTAAGAGCTAAAATAAATTAGATTTTTCTAAAAATCCTAAAAGGAACCATTGCCAATTTACAATGAAAGATATTAGGGAGAGGTTAAGCAGACGGAATATATGGATTGCCATTAACTTGTTCCTCAATTGGTCATACTCTTATGGATAGAAGTTTTCCTCCGTTGAGTTAATGCCTAACATTTCACGTCTCATAACGCAGTAATGGCGACGAAAATTTAAATAACAGTCATGACCCTCTTTAAGCATTCCTAGGCCAACCGAGAGGAGTTTGAGACATATTCTATGAGCCGAAATAAGAGCGGATTTCCAACGAAATTAAGTACGAATCATCGAGGAAAAAAAAAGAGAGATTTTTTTTTCTGAACGAAAAAAAAAGAAATGATTTTCATAATTTTAAATTCTATATAGGAAAAATTCGAGGAATTTTTGGATTATTTTTCTTAGAGAATTAGAAACGATTATATATGGAACGAATTAAGAATGGGAAGCGAGGTGAAAAAAAAATTAGAAAATTAATGTGATGCTATTAATCAAAAACCTTTCCACTGCATTCTGAGCACGTTTCGAATGAACATACTTGACTTCATTAATTAGTTTTAACGGATCAATAGTCTAACACTGCTCGGTTTGTTTTACTATTTGTGTTATTTTATAAATCGAAAAAAATTACATTTACATGGCCATTTATCCCTATTTTAATTAATTTCATGTTTTTTTTTTCGTAAACTACTTAATATATCCGAGAAATATTTTCGTTTTTTTTTAATATATATATATATATATATATATACAAGACAGAGAAAATCGCAAAAGATTTTTATGAAAAGATGCACTTCCCAAATAAAAGTTTACTTCGACTTCTACCTTGTCAAAATCGTTCCCCGAGGAACGGAAGAAGAGATTTGTGGTTCGATTTTACAAATGCGTTATATGGAAGCGATGCTTGGGAACAAGAGAGTCATTTTCCCATCTCTCCCAACACTGTTTGCATGTTATAAGCCAGGAAACTCCATAAAACGGTATATTAAAATGATAGATATGGCTATTAAATGTTTGGGTTTCTCAAGTTATTTCTATACAGCGTTACATGGATTTTCTAACATTTACACCAATTTGTTTCAAAAGTTTTTCTGTTGACGGTAAGCAGCAGTTGGAAAAAAAAAATAACATATGCATTCATTTTATTAAAATTTTCTAACTTAAATTTATTTTAAAGAATTTATTTCGTCAAGTTTTTAATATTTTTATTTATTTATTTATTTATTTAGAAAGAAAATATTACTTAGATATAAGGAAAGATTTATATAGATATATATATATATACGAAGGAAATACATATTTTCTCGTCATATAAACAAGGATTGCGTTACAAGTTGATACTTTGTAATGTATAATATTTCAAGATAAGCATTTTAATTTATTTTATTTTCTCTTT
Source organism: Centruroides sculpturatus (assembly GCF_000671375.1). NCBI lineage: Eukaryota > Metazoa > Arthropoda > Arachnida > Scorpiones > Buthidae > Centruroides > Centruroides sculpturatus. Next base: position 79,158 of record NW_019385475.1, on the reverse strand, counting down.
TACCAACTTCTTATTAAAATGGAGCTGCGGGAAATTTTTCTTTTAAATTTCAATTTATTATATTTTCGATTTTCTTCTTTTTTTTTTCTCCTGAAATTTCATTGTTTATAAGAGATCTATTCAAAGACGTCCAGGAGTAGAAAAACTTCAATATTTGAATTTTTATAAAGCTTTAGTTGGCCTTCTTTCTTCTTATAATCCTTCTGCATAAATCACGCTTTGTCACGTTGATCAAGTGACTGGTTCGTGATCCCGCTTAAAAATTCGGTATTAGCCAGCTGTTGACGACAAGACTCCTGTAATCTCACTTTCTTTCGCCTGAAAGTTTGCATTTTTTTTTATTTTTATTTTTATTTTTTTATTTTTTTTTCACTTTTCAAATGAAAGGATTTTCGTGGTAAATTATGTTCTGAGATCAAAGCACTCTTTTGTAAAACTACAAAAGTCGACTGCCAATTATAAAATGGGTGCCAAAATAAATAGATCGTAATTCTTAAATAATTCTGAGGTCGATGCTAAAGTTCTGTATTTTATTTTTATTTTATTTTCCTTATTTTCTTCCCTCCTCCTCTTCCTCCTCCTCTTCTTCCTCCTCCTCCTTCTACGAAATACGAATTTTTAAAACTTTAAATTATTTCCATTTAGAAATTTTAATTAATTTTTATCTATTTTAAATGCTTTAGCCNAATATTTAAAAACATATTATTAACTTTCTTTTTTTTTTAAATTATTAAGCTATTTAAGTAAAAAACAAATTTAATTAGACAGCAAAAGCTGTAGGTAATATTGAATAAAAATTTATTCTTTGAATTACAGCTGTTACGAAAATATTATAGTAAAAGCCTGTTGTACAAGAAATAGCTTACACAAGAAAGAAAAAAAAAAAGACCAAAGTAATACGAAAGTAAGAAAGAAACATACATTTTCTTTCATTCCAAGTATAAGAAACAAATTATAGGAAAATGCGTCTGCTAATGGAAGTTCAGCTTTTATCCTTTCGTATCTCCTCCACTAACTATTATCTATTTCACATTCTTTTACCACAATATGGTCGCATTGAATCGCATGATGGGGGGTATCAAATACAACTAAATATATATTCATTTTTTTGTTATTTCTGTTCTATGTCGAGAAAATTCCTCCGGGACAACAATAGCAGAAGATGTAATCTTGTTCCGTGACACGGGACAATGGCAGATTACAACTTTTCACTATAAGCACGCATGGATTTGATAAATCCCCATACACACGTGAATACGTGACCTCCCCCATCTAAATATTTCATTATATTCGATCGATGCATAGAATAAAAAAATAATAATAATATAAAAAAAAGGGAAATTGCTGTAAATGTCTGGATGGAAGTGTCTGCATTGGAAGACACGAAATCTAATGTTTTTTGTGTCTGTAGGTCAGGAAAAGTTGTTCGACAATAGGCGAATCGTGTCACGTTCTCATTTTAAACTTTTCCGATTTCTAACCAACTTTTTACTTCGGAATATACGTTCGTGCTTCTATCGAATGTAATATAGATGTTTAAGTTTGAAGCTCATAAAAAAAAAGAGCAATATAATCTCATTGTTCGATACATTATATAAACTGGAAAGAATATTTTCTCAAATTTTTATAAATATATCTGTAGAGAAGATAAAGAAACGGAAGAATTCCTAGATTCTACCGAGTGTAAAAAAGTGGTATTTAATTTTTCTGATGTCGTGAACCTTTACAATAAAATTACATTAGAGTTGAATGAAGGATACAGAAGCTGCGGTTTTCTTTTGAAAGACCACTGGTCAATACACAATGGGTCTTTTAAAGCGAACTCGCTGCTCGAGTCGTTAAGTGTGAACGACTGCTTGACTGTGACCATCCAAATCGGCTCTTATCGATCGTTTGCTTCTACAATAGATAAAAGTAAAAGAAATTGTCGATTTGGACCACCTTGACCCAATCAAAAAATGTCTACTTCTTTGATCTTGTCAAAACTGTCATCGTCTCTATCATTAGTTGGACGTTACGTGATGGATTCCGTCTTGCATGGAAAGGAAGGATCTACTTTAATAACGGAGAAAAGCATACCAATTAAGCATTTTTATTAAAAAAAATAATAAAAATCTAGTTCATTTCCATAAATAAATTTAAGAGAAATTCAATTCTTTCTCTTGTTGTTTCCAATACACTATTATATTTATTGTAAGTGTAACGCACTCTTTCTCTCTGTAGTTGTTACATTATTCCAATATTTTGATTATCCACAACACGAATGTGTCTGTAGTTAGTTTACTCACACAAATCTATATAATACATGCGTACTCTATAGAGAAACAATGATATTGTAAATAGATCAATAAACCCTATTGTACAAATAGAAGATTTATGCTTAATCGCTCCATTTTCACGTATTTGTATTTAATTCAATTTGTAGAATGATGATCTTAATGTATAATTCTACACAGTGAGAGGGTGTGAAAATAAAATTTATTCGCAAATTTAAATATGAGAATTTTTAGATATTTTATGAGGACATTTTTCAGCACGAGTAAGCCATTTTGAGTAACAAGAAGAGGAAAGTATCAAGTTAATCAGCTATAAAACTTTGAAAAAACTTGATTAGAACACAATTTATTTTTATTAAGTGAAAATTTTTAATTACGTTATTAGATAAAATCATCATATTTATCTTCATCTTTCAGCTGTTCTTGACTTTAGCTTTGACAAAAGTATTTAAAGCACGCCTAATGAACGAATTGATTTATGGCATATCAAATTCATAACTTATCAATGTAAACGAATCTAGACGTAATCTTTAACTATCAAATATTTCATTAGCTAATTACAATACAAATGGATTTGCCAGCTTATATTGTTCTCGATACTTATAGAAATCCCTATCAATTCGTATATAACATAATAGATATCGTTAGATCTTTAGAGGAAGTGCATTAAGACGATTGCCAATGGTTAAACATATCTATAATGTATATCTGTGTTCGATATCAAACAATGAATGCCGCATAGGCCAACATAGGCTAGAGATTGCTTTCGGAGCGAAGCAAACATTGACTTATCGTGTTAAAACTATCGAGAACCCCCGACCGACTCGGGAGTAATGGAGGATTTCCCTTCGTCGAACATAGCTAATGAAGGCGACATTGAACAGGGAGACGGGAATTCATTAGAGAAGGCTCCAAGGCATCATTATGGGAGGAAGACTGCTTGGTATCATGAAGGAAGCATGACAACAACGGTTAATGTAAATTCGATGCAGTGTATGGGATTGGTGCCAAACATTGGTTAACGTGTAACAAGCCACGGTCTGATAAGATAATATCAATACTGATTGCTTAATCTTTTAAAATATCTTATAATGTAAAGCACCGATATTGGATCTTTCATTATTAGCGAAAAAATTTAATTTTTCCACACCCTTCGATAGTGGAACCATCAACTTTTCTACCGATATCGGTCTTTAATCACCGTTTATCCACGGACTTTCAAATCAGCTTTTTTTTTATGAATTCAACTGAATAAATAAGTCTTTAGAATATTTTAAAAAATCGGCTGGTAAGTAGTAAACGTTGCAGATTAGTTTTAAAAGCGATAAAGAGTACAAACGTGTATACCGGACGAAGGAAGAAGGTCATACTTCTTGAAAGGCCAACGAATGGCTTAATTAAAAACGAACTAGTGCGCATTATGGGTGAGTAACAACTTGCGTAACTTATAAGACTTAATGGGTCCCGCTTCTACCTTTCTATCCTTAGTCGACAATTACATCCCGCTATAATTGCAACTTATCCAGCCTACAATACTCTAGATTTAATTAGGCAATTATAGTCTTCGAAACGATTACTGACGTCATTATTCTTGAGAGAGAGGTCGTGCAATACTATTTACAGCTTAGAAGGTCGCATCTCGATATTGCATCGATTTTTATACAATTTTCCCACAAAATGACGGAACAATTACAGGAATCGAATCGCCAGAAAAGAAATGGTTTTGTTATCTCTCTGCCAGAACGATCTCTTTAATTAAATGTGGTTTTCTAATTAATTCCTTCGACTAATAGTCTAGTCCGTTATCATAATAAATTTCTCTGAAAATAGCCACTATCTTTTAATTAATATGCTTTAATCTTTTAAAATGAATATCGAATAAGTGATTTTTAAACTTTTTCTTTTACCCATTAATAAGACCATATTTCAACTCTTAAATATATTATATCGACGAATTTACTTACGTTATACTTAATGGATATAAATTTTATAATAATATTTAAATTGTTATTCAAACACAAATAACTCCAAGTTTAAGACGGAAAATGGTAAGAACGATCGGATAAATTTCGAATTCTCTAGAAAGAAACTTTTGTGTTTGTTCAGAAAACATCCTAAAGAATTTAATTTGGATATTCTAAAGCCAATGTACATAGTGAGATAGGAGGAAAAGCATACAAATTAAACTGCCCAACTATAAAATCTGATGTAGCACACGTTAAACTATACAAATAACATCGAAACTTATCGTAAATTTGTAATTTACGATAAATAAATCGTCAAAGATAACAATGTTCTAAAATGAAATGAAACTCTGAAAATAATTCTTTCTTTTATCGAATCAATTCCTTTCTTTTCTGGCTTTAAAAAAAAATGTTTTCTTTATAAAAGAGAACAAAAATATTTTCTATAAAGAAAAACTGAAGTTAAAAGTTTCAAAGAAATATAAATCTTAAGTAAATTATAGTAAATAAGTTGAATCTGTGCGAAAATTGGGAGTAGATTCAGAAAAGTGAATATTTATTATCTATTTTCTCGGAAACAATTTCAATTCTAAAAACGTTTCTGCAAAAATCTTCTTAAATAAATCCGAACAGAAAACTGCTATAGTTTTTTTTTGACAAAAAGAGATCAAAATATGATGGAAGAATAAGACTCGATACTTTCATAGCATAAGAAAAAAATCATAGTTAGATCTGATTTGTAAAACTTGAAGACTACGTTGGAAACTTTAGTGAAGCAATCCTTCAAAAACACTCAAAAGCAAGCATGGGAGACTTCCAGAAAGATCAGTGAACTGAGAAGTCTGTGAAGAGGTTTGCTATTAAATTTGGTCGTCCGTTTTCGAATCAAAGCTTAAGAATCAACAGAGAATAAAGTACTCGAGAAGAAGCATTTTTCGGCAGAAAAGATACTTTATATGCAGAACTACTGCTTAGCCATATTCAATCAAAATAGCCTATTTTAAAAAAAAAATGAGGGAGAGAGAAATAAACCGAAAGGTATTTATTTTTCGAATTTAATTTATTAAATTCTTTCTAATATTTAACGAAATATGTTTAGATATTTTAAAATAATATAAATAAAATAATCTCAAATTATTAAGTCGTCCGAAAACTCACTTCTATCTATTCCATAAAAAAAAGTGACAGATGTGACAAATGAATAACTCAAATACTTCCAGGTATTTAATATTCATTGAAGTCGTTAATGTTTAATTAATTCGTAAGGTATCAGTTGTATCCGACAAAAAATACTGCAAGTGAGATATATCTCATTCAGTTTGTTACCGTAGTAACTTTCCTCTCTTGCAGAGAAGAGAGACGTTGCACTAGATGAGAAGAGATTGACCCTGAGACTCTGGATTAGTGGAATACAGTGGGAGTGCTATCACCTGGATTACATAGACCATGTGAGATCAGGTGTTCCTGATCGAATTTTCGAATTTGTCTCTGGTTTCGATCTATTGAAAGAAAGTTTTCGATCGAAGTTCCCATCAGATTTTTAAAAGCTTTTAATTGAGTAATCGAAATCAATTAAATAACAGTTTTTTTTAACATTTTAAATTATTTTAAAATTATAAATTTGGGAAATTTTCTGTTATTTTACGATGCGTTGTGTTTTATATTCAAAATATTCCCGAAGAAAAGCTATCTAATTTGTATCTAATGCTTAACTAGGCACTTAACTAGAACTGGCATTCCAGCCGAGCTTAGAGTTACTAATCATTGCTAGGAAACTTGAATAGATGACAGCAAATAAAGAAAGACAAAGAATACGAGATAATGGAAACGTGGACATACACGCTAATTATTCTGTCATTAACGAGAAAAAGAACTCTTAAAAGCGATGATATTGAATATAAACAGTTTATGTACCCAGGACAGACAAAATATTGAAGAAGCAACCAGTCGTAAAGAGAAATTTTTTTTTTCTATGGCTATTCTTTCTCCCCGTACGACCATAATTCTGTTGGTGCAGAAGGCTTCTAAAATTACGAAAGCCTATAAAAGTCACATTAGCTTCACTTCATTCTTGCGTACCAGGTTTAAAAACCGTTCGCTCGTTTCCTAGACCAAACAAGCTTCTGCAAACTAATTAGTTTGCTTTCTGAGAGAAGTCAAGCATCTAATAATTGCAACGAATTACCAGTTGGAACCTTGTCAATGAAATCTGATAACGATTAACTTAATAAAGATCAGTTCTTTATCCATACAAATTATTAAAATTTACATATTTATTACCTGTTAAACGGTTTTTAAATTAGCTTCCACGAATACTTCGACCCATTTTTACAATATAAAATAAACAGATTTACTCGAGAATTAAGAATAAAGTCGAGCACTGGCTTTGAATATTTCTGTTTTCATATATATGAAAGCCGAGTCTCTCGGCAAAGAATATTAAATGCGATGAATTACTATTTGATCCTCTTTGTGACATAAACAGCGACAAACCTTCTTGTTCGCAAATAAGACCATAATTAATAATTTAAAGCTCCGGACATCATAAAAATTTAAACTCATTTAAGTAAGGTTATAAAAATTTTATAATTTAATACTGAAAGTTTTCTCCCATGTATTGAATGTAATGGAAAGCTTCGTGTCTCTTTTATGTCAAAATGTCACATTTTTGCCACTTATATATCATTTTGACGACTACTTTTTGATGGTAATTTCCGAATAATAACGAATTTTTTTTTAGCAGGCTTTTAACTGAAAAATGCGCCTGATAACTAATTCATGTTAATGCCAACTTCTTCTTTTTTTTAATTAAAAAAAAACTACTCGAAACCTCCTTCAATTATTTTAAGAAACTGTACAATTTCGATTACTTTAATCGGACGTCAATTGAAACGACACATTTACGTAATTATTCTTCTTCCTTTTTCTGAGTAATTTCGACTTAAAAATGTAAGATTTGCAATTTTCTTTTCGTAGACAAACATCAAAGCTAAATACATTTTGTCGTCCCATTAAATATAGATNATCGCTTATAGAAGACTCTCTTATCATATTTTAGAATTAATTTAAAAAAAAAATCTAAACTAAATATTTAAAACACCAAATATATAATGCACATATATTCATAGAATAAAATGTATTTACATTTATAATTAGTAATACAATAACCGAGAAAAATTCTTTTCTTGTCGAGAGACGTACGTATAAACTCTGAATAAATAAAAGTATTTTTATCGAATTTTCTTTTAATGCTGCTGTGCATATATTTATTATGAATGACTGTAATGTTAATTCTCTAGAGAATTCGAGATGAATTATTTTAATTATTTACCTGAATGAAATATGATTTTCATTACAATAATTGCTGAATATGAATTAAACAAATTGAGCCTCCAGAAACAATATAATTAATGCTATTCCCACGAAGCTATACTCAGATAAATCTTTTACAATTCTTGGTTTTGATTATTTATAATTAATTCGAGTAAATGTTTAAAGTAACTGCTATTTTATAGACAATTTCATTTTCTATAACAAAATATTACCAGTTAATTATAATAAAACATTAAATGAAACAACATTTATCTTTAATATATTTAAACTTGTTTAATCAGAAGATAAGTTAATCAAATAGGCAATAATTCTATAAACATATGGACGAAAATTCTTATAATTTTTATTTGTTCTATCATTTATAATTAAATTTACATTTACAAAATTGTTAAGTAAACTATAAATACTTTAAATTTACATAATATATATTTAATTATTAATGAAGGGTGCCATTAAAGCGTTTCCAACAACGTTAAAATTGTTAATCGATTGAGTTCGTCCGACTTTTTACATCGATCAAGCACAAATGGAAAATCTTATAATTAGACAAAAAGTAAAATAAATTAAAATTAAATATATTTATATTTATAATTCAGCGATAAAAATGTCGAAGAGAAATGTTTCATCTTTATAAATAGTTGATTTATAGCAATGAAAATTTGAAACCAATACAAGGTGACAGCAAATATTTAGTCACTAACAGCAGAATTCGCCATGTAACGACTGAAGTTTCGGACAGTTGGACTTGATAGCTTATTAAGAAAATGAAATTATCGACAAAGAAAAACGTAAACTTGGAAAGAAAGAAGTGGTGTCGACCGTCTCTCATTGAATGAAAGCAGCCAATCTTCATTCCTTTCAGTTTAGTAAATGTTCCTAAAATATTCGCAAATTATTTTTCATATCTTTCCATTGTGTCGCCTTTTTTTTTAAAAATAAACCTACCTAATGACAATTATTTATACCAAGTTTCTTTATGAATATAGACATGCTATTTGTTTCCTTTTTTTGTTATTCCAAGAAGAGAATTATCTATTGTTTGCTCTCTGAATCAAAACATAAAATTGCTAATTTTATTTTTTACCTTGTTGCAATCGTTTTTTGTACGTTAACCTATTATAATTTTACAGAAATTTTACAATACGTACTGTTTTGTGCTGAATAAGAAAACAAATTTTTTCGACTTTTTTTTTGTGTTTTCTTTGCCATTCTAAACAAATTCGATGTAGTATTAATAAAGAGAATCAATTTAAAAAAATCTATATATAAAATTTTAAAGTTTTAATTTACTTAAATTAAAATTTATATTTTTATGCTAAATACTTTCTGTACGGGATATCGACATTAATCATAGTCGAGATGTGTTGTTGATAGGCAATGTCTTATCGATTTAGTTCTGTTTTTAGATCAATTTTTAAATATCCACAATAAGAATTCTAAGGAAATTAATGTGAATAGACGTTTTATTTATATATATATTTTATTTATTTATTTATTGAAGAAAATTTAAAATAAATTTAGCATTTCAACTTTCCTTCTTTTCAGCGGGTAAATGTTTTCATTACCTGAGGAACAGAACGTTTGAGAACTGAAAGAATGTAAATTAATTTAATTTTCCGGGATACGATTTTTTTTTCTATATGACCGATTTGTTTTATTTTAAAGCTTAAGGGCCATATTTTTTCAGTTCCACTATTTTTTTTTTCCTAGATCCAATCAAACAATTTCATTTTCAACTACTCGTATATATTTAATAGTTTGATTTTACTGTATTTATGATGCTACTTTTGTAAGATTAAGGATCGAACAACAAACAAAACTTGCAGATAATTTTATTTTCCTTTTTATAAAATAGAAAACAATGTTACAAAACATTCTAAAATGAGGGATTTGAAAGACATTTTATGGAGGATTTATTCTTGAATTTTTCCTTTAATATTGGAATCTACCACCCTTTCTTATATATAAAAAAAAATCTTGTTGCATTTTCTTTGACATAATCGCTAATAATTATTTTTAATCTCGAAGAACAGAAGTTTAAAATATTTTTATCTTCGCTAGTTTATACAATGAAAAATGCAAAGGAGGAAAAAAAAAGAAGAAGCATCTCAGCACAAAATTACTTAATACATTATCTTGTTTTTGTTTTCCTTTATCTTTTTTTATAATCCCGATAAAAGCTTTTTAATGAAAGAAGAATATTTGATAGAGTAATTTTTTGAGCGATTTAAGTCTCTAATTCGCTGCCATTAGTTAAGATGGACAACTAACAACTATGTTAATTCATTCTAATATTTTATGTCGTTCGTTCATTATAGAAGTCAACATCATGCAGAATCGAAGGAATTTTCCGTCAGAAAGAAAAATTTAACAATTTTTTTTTTTTAATGCAAAATTTTTATTTTTATCAACAAAGTTTAGAGTTTTCTTTATTAAAAGTAAAAGTATATTTTTTTAAATTAAAAATAAAAACTAAATTTAAATTTTTTTTCATTTTTTTTCTAATATATAAAAATAGTAGAAAATGCAGAAAACAATTTAAATAAAATCTCATGTAAAATATAAGTTTTTTTTTTTTTTCAAAACATTTCACAATAAATAAATACAAATTTTTTTTATTTGTATTTTTATATTTAAAAAAACAAATATATATATTTCCGAGCATTAAATCGATTGTGTAATTTTTTACGCGTTGAGTGCAAAGTGAATTAATGTAAGTGGAAGATGCTGCTGCAGCATCCGACATCATCCCATATTGGAGAGATAGTTGATATTGGTGAAAACATTTAACAAGAAAATTAATTTCATTTCTGTTAATGACGTTAAATTCATTGTATTAGGAGAAAGAAACCGTTTCAAACGAAAATAAATAGTTGAGAAATTCGAAAGTAAAACAATCCAGATTTTATGGTCAATAGAATAATATTCAAAACTACCGGAATACATTTATTTATTTATTTAAATTTATCGTAGAAATCTACACTTGGTTGAATTTTTATGTTAAAAATAAATAATGTTCCAAAGATACTTTTTTTTTTTTCTTTTTGTAGAATAAAAATGTTTTTAGTAAAATTGTTTAAACTCTTCGAATGAATTTTTCTTTGTAAAAAAGAAAAAAGAAAAAAAATTATTATAGAATGAAAATTTTTTAATGTGAATATGTTTCAAATATCGATTTCAGATCCGTCTAAAGCATAAAATGGACAAAAAATAAAGTTTTCAACGTTTAGTTTATAAATATTGATCTGAACTATTCTAAATGTGATGTTAATTCTTACCATTATGAATTTATTATATAGACATTAAGAATTTATATTTGAATTGCAGTTCTTTATATAATAATACATTTTTATTTACAAATTCTGCATTGGCTAGAAGATAATACTTCATTATTTGTCTTTATAAATACAGATTTTCTTGATATAAATAAAATGTTTAATATTTCAAAAATTACGAAAAAAAAAAATTTTAAATAAAAGTTTAAATGTATAGCGTATATCATAAAATGTACAAGTAATAATTATTTATTTATATTTTTATTAATTTATAATGAGTTTTCAAATTAGCATTGATGAAGAAAAGAATGTGATTCTTGAAGAACAAAGCATGTAGATATTCAATATGCTTCTATAGTTTTCTGAATATGTATACTGGAATACGTGCTATATTTAAGAAAGAGAAACAAAACCACACTCGAGTTTATTGAAATCGAATATTTCGCATCTTTCAACAATCTGGAAACTGAATAAGAAATAAATTTGTCTCTCAGAGCATTCTACTTCAAGGAATGTTAAAGTGGTAGTTTCTTTTTTTGTTCATGCTTCTTATACAACTATCTTCTTTTCTGTAATCTCATCAAAATGACTTCTATTGTGATTGATAAACTTTAACTTCTAAAGAATAGTTCTCCCTTGTCAGCCTATAAAATTCTTTTTCTAGTAACCTATGCCATCACATCATGTGACTGATAACAAGCTTTCAATCTTTAAAATAACTTTATTTACAGTTAGCGATATTTTCGATTTTTTTATTTTATATTTACTGCGAATTATTAGATTTATAAAATAATTCGTATGAACGGGTATTTTGTTTTTATTTTTATAAACAGAATATTGAAAATCCGGCTGCTACGAATTTGTTTTGATAAATTATTAATAGATCTAATTATATTCTGTTTTAAAATAAACTTAATTATTCATTATAACAATCGTCTTCTATACTCGGTATATTAATCATGAGAATTTTAATAAATGATTTTAAAAATATTATTAAATTTATTCGTCTTAAAACGAATATTTTTTTTTATAATAAAAATATTAAATCCTAACAACCAAAAACATTAATTTTCNAAAATGATATATATTTTAAAAAGCAATTTTAAATTGTACAGTTATTAAGGAGAAGAGTAATAACTTATATTTAATCCACAATACAATTTTCCCTCCATAATACGCAATGTAGGAAACTAAAGCTCGAGTTTTAATTAATATTCAACATGACTAAGTCATATCCAACTCAGTCAAAGTTTATATGTTTAGACAGATGTGCACCGTCAGCATTAGCGACTGTCAGATAATGTGTAAAACATAACATTGGTGTAGTTGTTTAGTCAGCACAGCCGCTGAATGAAAATATCGTCAGAGGAAACCTGACTCTTCAATTCGAATATATCCATTCTGGTCTATTCAATATCGAATGAGAAAATAACTTTCTACCCGTTACTTCTAGCTACGTTGTATAAAATCCATTTCGAATGGACTTTTCCATAATATTAATATTTTATATTACACACAGTAGATAAATTAAGCTTTTTTCCCGTTACTCTATCCCCCTTCGTAATTTATTAATGTACACGTATACACCGGCAACCCTTAAATATAGTGGAAGAAAGCCGTTGCTGTTTGTTTCAATATGACAGAAATCTCTAGGAATAAAATGTTAGCAGTCAGATGTCAGAATCGCTGTAATGTCTCGTTCGGTCGAACATAATGGTCTTTGGAAAATGTCACCTGCCCGAACTCAATACTACATTCTGCCTTCTAAAATATGTCACCTGTCAACTAGTAGGCTTGATGATCACTGTTAAAGTGCATCGCGTTCTTCTCCGCTTAGATATTAAATCGTAACAAAACACTCTTTCAAGAGGTGAATAAATCTCCGATTGATATTTTCTTTAAAGCCTTTTTTTTTCCTTTATACAAAGCAGCATAAAAAGCTTTCCGATTGAAAAAGACTTATTGTAAGCTGTGAATCTCACACTATTTAATTATTTCCTTTAAAACGAATTGCTAGATTTTTAAATCTTCTACTTTTAAAAATCTTTTCTTCTTCTCGTTTAATTAAAAATATGATAAAAAGGAGAAAAATAAAAATCGCACCCAGAAGAAGAAATCGGCAATGGGTTAACTATAGATAACAAGTGATGTGATTCAATAATTGCTACTTAATCCGTGCAAATTGGAGAGAACCTTATTCTATATTGATTTACATCGAGACGATGGATATGTTGGAAAACGAATATAAGAAATAGAAGCGGATGAATAAATAATAATAACGTTCCTTCCTAAGCGAACGTTAAAAGTTTTCATTACCGAATTTAGAAAGTTTTCGTAATAATGAGCAAACAGTTCGGTGGAGTGGGACGAAAACACAAAATTCAATTTTCGCTAGAATCACTCGATGCTTCGCAACGGGAAATTGGCAAAGCTGCGAGTTCCAAATTGATATCATAAATCGACATTAACATACAATGCTACATACCCCTAGCTAGGGGACTGTTGTTACTAGAGAAACGATACGAGGAATTAATTAAATGTAAATCACTTTTAATTAAATGTAAATCTAATGCTAGATAGCCAAAACCCATGGACATCTGTGGCCTTTTATTCGCATGGATGCCGAGCAAAAGGGTTGTGTGCTTCACTAATGGTGTATTTTGTGAATTGGATGATGCCGCGTTTTTCTCAATTTACTTCTTCCTTCCTTCTTCCTCGCCATTATACTATTTCCAAGTTAAATTAATCTCCCGGCGAACTTTAATTAAAAGGAAAATAAGGCCTGATATGTATATGTTAATTGCGTTTTAAGTTAGTTTGGTGCAAAGTTGCTTTAAAAATTAAAATAAAAAAAAAGATCTTCTCTAGTTTATTACGTATAAATCTTTCTCGCAAATTAAAACTTTAAATATTAAAAAAAAAATATGTATGTATTCTACGTTTATTTATGCATTTTCATCTGTTATTTAGTTTCAATTTTCATGAACTAAAAAATTATAAATAATCGCAGATTTTTCATAATTCTCGATATTTAATTTTATATTATTTATAAAAAGAGAAAAGTTTTGCAGATGATAAAAATATCGAAAGTAATAAAAAGATTCATATTTCTATTATTTCACTCACTTCTTCAACTTAATTAGTATTAAAGGAGAAAAGTTTTACATTTTGCAAACTTAATGACTTAAAAATCTCATAAAAGAATTTCTTAATAATAAAATTTTTAACTCGTTTTATTTAGTTAATTGTGGAAAATTTTACAGCTTAGTCATAAACAAAACACTCGGAATTCATTTTCTCTTCAGTACTCCATCCGATTTTGTTAATTACTTAAAAAGAAATACTTTCAGATTTAAATTGTTTATATTTAATTATTTACAAATTTATCTGGAAGAAAAATTAAGAAAAATTTTTCTAAAATTTTATTTTTTCGTATATTAATATTTGTAAGGAGAGAAAGATAAAATAATATTGCAAGAAGAAATAACTTTGAGCCATTAGAGAAACAGAATGATACAGAAGTGCGATTTCTCAATTGTATCTTCATATTACCTACAGAGTAGTCAGAATGTTCTCTGGAGACCAAAAGGAGTTAGAAAGACGTATTTGTCATTATCTAGACACTGGGCGGATACCCAGAGATTATTGCATTAGGATCGTGTGGTTGCTACTTAGAAGAGTATCCACCTCGAAACTGGATTATCGGCCATCGGGGCTACGTCATTGTCTCTCTTCAGTCGGAACTTAGTTGCACGATCGATTTACAATAGATTTATGTTGATTAGTCCATCATCTTATCAATAGTCCAGCCAACTTACATGATATATAACCGAGAAATTGGCTAAGATAATGCGATAAATATAAAGATTCGCCGTGTAAACTCGTTTTTAAAATGTCTATCAGTAGATATACATTTTAAAAACGAAATATTTGCAATTAATAAATATTCTCTCGGTTCTTGAAGTAACTAAGGTCACAGTTACTATATTTATTTTTCGATTAGATCATCATTAAGAGCGTAAGAAATTTAACGTATTCCACATCAAGACGGGGGAAAAAAACTTATAATACAATTATAGAAATTAATTTACGAATTTCAAACGTTTAGAATATAAAATTTTTAAAGTCGAATAATAAATATTTATTAATACAAGAACTAATATAAAAGAAAAAAAAATTTCTTAATTCAATTTTATAAAAGAGAAACATGTTATACATTGTGTATATTTTATATTTTGCAGAAAGTTCTTTCAAATACTTTAATGCACACGCATATTCCGTAAAAAGCAAGTTTCGGAGAGAACAAACAACATTTTGATTTATTTTAAGTAATTTCTTCTTGCTCCAAGCGGAGTGTTTTTAGGTAACATAGTTTAAAAGATGACAGATTTTGATAGAAAGATCCTTGTAAGCAGTACGAAAAATAAATTTGTTGAACAAATATACAGTTATAATATTATATTAAGACGAAAAAAGTGCAACTCTTACGGAAATATAGAAAATTTATAGTAAACATTGAGAGAGAGAAAAAATGACTTTTATTTTTTTAAGTTTTTTTTTCTTGGAATCTTTAAGATGAAAGGCGTTAGTTTGGTATTCATCGGTCGCATTGTTAAGTAATCAATAAATAACATCGCCTAAAATATTAGTGGAAGAAAGGACAACCCTTCGGTCGTTGCTTTCCGTAATTAAATTAAGTTGATCTTTATTCTTTAATACTTTTTTTTTTCCTTTTCCTTAACCTTCACCGGGATGGAAAGTTTCATTCTCAGAAATCACGAAAGAAAATGAGGCAGGGGCAGTTATAAAAAATAACAGTTTTTGCTTCTTATCCCGTTCGTCGATGCCTCAAGCGAGAACAATGTTTCACTCGAAGGAAGTAATCGAATCAGCAAAAATGTCTGAAAAATCAATTACTCCCAAATTCCGTTCTCTCTATTTTCTTCTTTTTTGTCTCTCCTTTTTTTATTCTAACTTCCATATAGTCGGTCTTTTTCTTGTGTCGTTCAACCGGCGAATTAACAAAGAACGTGGCTTCCACTTTGACAATCTGCTATCTAATGTACAGTAATGTTCTCTCTCGGATTGACACCGACTGTCAATTCAAAGAAAGGAGTGATTGCTAGTGTATCTAATTATTTTTTAAAATATTGATCGTGCCTTTTTCTAACTTAGATCTATTGAAAGAGAAAGAATGGCTTTTTATAAAGCCTGTCACAATACTAAATACCGAGAAGTTTTTGGAACTGCAGAGTTGCTTCGACTCGATTTTTCAATCTAACTGGCAATATGATGGGAATTTAAAGGGTCTTTAAAGCTAAGGGCTCTTTAGATTTTTTTTTTCTAAGGTCAAGAGTCTTCAGAAAATACAATTTTATTACATTCTATTTTATCGAGTTTCTGTTAACAAAGTCGAATCGACTTCATAACCACATAGCTGGAAGATATTTCATTGTTTAGAGATGATAAGAAAAGACAAAACAAGAAAATCTAGGTTTAAAATTAGCCAAAATCAGATTTTTAATAAACTAAACTCTGCACGACAACGTTTTCTGTCTCAAATTGCCATTAGCCATGATTAATTATGGGCTAATTTTATCTACCCCAGTCTTTTTATTCTAGTTTAGTGAAGCTGTTCTTACTTCATCGAATGATATATGATCGCATTCCCTACTTTCGGCATAATGCAAAAGTTCTTATTATGCCAATATTTTTAAATCCATCACTCGAACGGTTTGTCCTTTCATCCCTCTTCAATAAATTCTTCGACGTCATTTTTTTTCGAAAGTTGGGAAATTAAAAATTACAAGACTTTATCAATGGATTAAAAATTAATAAATGAGTAAATTCTGTTTAGAAATGGCGCTACAGAAAATAGAATTCGCATACTCAAAATACATAACAGTAGTTAATATTCTATCCGCACATTAGTGCTGCCTACACCGATTCGTGAGTCGATTGCTTAGCTGTAATTATAGAGAGAAGTGATGTGGCTGAAGTTGCATCCCACTCTAATAATGAGTTGCTACAGCAAACGACTCTGAATTGGCTTAATAAAAAAAAGTTTCCATTCGAAAACGTGATTCGTAAGGTCCTTATCTTAGTCGGCACTTTTTAATTTTCTCTACAAATCAGACTATATCATTTTCAATCTGCCATTAGTCAGTTTGCAGCTTTGGAGATGTGTGTATGCTCCGAGTCTATAATTAAAGTAGTTAAATCATTGCATCACAATGCGGTTTGTCTAATTCTGATTAAAGACGGCAACTCTTTTTAATTTAAGTGTTATTGAATATATTTACATCATTTATCCACTTTTGAAGGCGAGCCATTTCTAATTATATAATGGAAAGAGTTTGAATTAAACGAAACTAGCAAAAGAATTTTAATTAAAATAGTCTGGTCTGTTTCGAATCTTATAAAATTTGAAAATTTCAATTTTAATACTTCAAAATCTTCGCATTCTTACTTGATATCTTCAGAGAATACAAATTCAATTTTTATTTTTATCTTCTTTAATATTGATACAGAAGTAACAAGCCTCCTATTCAATAATTCTCTTCTATTTTTCTTTTTCCCTTGGTTATTTTATTTATATGCTAATTGTCAATAAATACCTTTTCTAAGGACCTAACCTATTATTAACAAAGGAACTTAGTCAACAATGGCTAAAAAATTTCATTTAAAAAAAAATTCCAGTTTAATTCCGAGCGGACATAGAAACATTTCTGTTCAGTTAATTATTTTATCTTTGAAGGAATCCAAGTCTGACCATCTTGTCTGTTTTAATGAAGCGTCATCGAATTTCTGAATCAATGTTTCCACTACATTTCAGAGATATTGAATTGTGAAATGCCAACTGGCGATCGATATAGCTCATCACCAAAGTCAATTTTGCTTACATATCAATTCAATCAACGCAAATTATATTTGTTATTATCTGATTATTAGATTTAGCTCGGAATTATTTTAGCTTCGGTTTATCTGATAAAAATAATGAACGAAAACCATTGATACATATCTTTCAATGTATGGTTAGTTAAGTGAAGAGTTATTGGACGGATCCATGAATATTTCATTTTTACAAGTAACCTTTATCACTATACAGGACCTAAGTACGATTACCAGTATCTTTATTTATTTATTTATTCTCGTCAATGCATCTAGTTCAAAGAGGAATGTGAAATCGTCTCTATGGTTTTTCATAATAGAATTAAATACGTGCTTGGTCATTAAAGCATTCTTATGTGAATATTGCGAGTCTTTGGTCTAGGAAGGAACGTATTCTGATTCTGACGTTCCTCATTAATTTACTTAAGCGAAGTGAACCAAAGGAAACCATCCGAAGATCAATGAAGAAATGATTTTCTTTATCCTTCCTACCAAATTAGTTATTCTGTTCAAAGGTCAAAACTCAATTTTAATTCGTTTTTTTTTTTTCCTTCTTTCCCTCTTCGAAAATAAAATTAATTTTTACAAATATTTGCGGTTATTAAATTGCAAATATTTCTAAAAATTAATCGTATATTTGCATATTCTAATATTGTTTATTAATTTAAACGAGGTAAACATCTATATCGTTTAATGATTTTTCGATTTGTAGAAACTTAATATTATTCTATATTTCCTTCAAATAATTAACTCACTGCTAGGTAATTATAGAGTTGCAGAATCGAATTTGCATAGGAGGTATTTTGAAAG
Organism: Centruroides sculpturatus; assembly: GCF_000671375.1. NCBI lineage: Eukaryota > Metazoa > Arthropoda > Arachnida > Scorpiones > Buthidae > Centruroides > Centruroides sculpturatus. Next base: position 60,609 of record NW_019385475.1, on the reverse strand, counting down.
ATACATTTGGTAAATTGATGATATTATTGGTTAAACAACATAAAGCATTTTAACCTTGGGTCAAAGAGACAAAGAGAAACTAATGTTCAATTCATTGATAACACGTCTTCCAAAAGACAATTATCAATTAATACCTGGACCACAAATAACACCTCTCTATAAAGATTACGTGTATAAGAATAAATAAATATTTATTCTCGACAATATTAAGATAAATAAGGTTTATTTTTATACAATCTTTATGGAAGGCTACTATACACAGACTAATATTTTCTCTAAAACATAGACTCCTATATTCAAATTTCTCCGAAAATATTTCAGAATTTAATATGTCTATAATTAATAATTATTTATTATTTTTGTGATGCAATGAATATTCTTACTTCATTATAACTTCATGTATACATTGTCTTTGACTGGATTTTTTTTTTTTTTGCTAAAGTAGGACTAAAAAGTCTTAACATCTTCGAACTTCATGAAGATTATGTAAGAATTTGATAAACAAAAATGGCTTTTTTTAAAAAAAACTTCAAGTTTTTAAGTAAAGAGATAAGAGCTTAATTACAATAAAGTCTGATAATTTTATTAATTTGTTTACATATCAAACATCACACTCGTATAATTAAAAATCGATATGATTTTTCCATAACAAACGTCTTTACATAAGCCGTCTTTAATTAATTAAGGCGGGATACTATAATTACGAATATATAATTTGTGCCGGGATGCATGCCATGCTCTTCCTTTGTTATGCAAATGTACTTTATAAGCGAAAACCACACAAATAAACAAATCCCGTTTCTCATCGATGATTTCCAATGCTCCGTATTCTCTCAATAGAAATATTTAGGGTCCTTTCTCTGTGCCAAGCCGACCGTGCCACCATCCACGTACATCTTTCTAAGCGAGTAATAATTCAGGAACTTTTAAGTTCCGAAACTTGTGGTGATGTTAAAAAAACAAGTCTCAGATGTTGTTAAAAATCTCTAGAGAAATGGAGAGATTTACTTTGCTGTTAACAAAAAGTATCTTTTTTTAATGAAGATAAATTTTGATATTTCTCATTAAATTCCTCTTCGTGGTTGGCTGAATGCAACTTTATATTTAAATATTTACCACTAGTCACTTCAATATAGTTAACGACAACAATAAGCTCGCCCAGGTTCCTAATAAATTACGTCGCGGCCAAATTTCATTACCGGATCCAGAACATAAGATTATTTTAGATTTCATATCCTTAGAGGATTCTTTTACAGTCCAATAAACACGACACACCTTTGAGCCTACCCTCTAGAATTAAGAAATTTATATATAAAAATACACATACAAACGAGCAAAAATTATTGTCATAACGTCACAATGCCGGTCTGCAATATTTTTTTTATCATATTCTTAATTTATTTAATTTAAAATATATGCTCTCCACCTCAAATTAGTAGTGTCTTGCTCCTGTGCATCATACTTTTCCTTATAACAATAGAGTCATGCCGGTCATCTACGTAAATTCATTCTGGGGGTAATTTTTGAATTGAAATCAGGCAACTTTCGGTCTATACTTGAAGTTCACATACAGTTAATCTGGGCTTCCTGCCCCTAAGCTTTCTATATCTGGTCTCGAGTTTTATTTATCTCACTCCTTTCCCTAGATTAAGGAAGGACAGACAGACACGCAAACAGACGAATAACAGAATTTATAGATCTACACTTTTTTCAAATTGCAGCCCAATAACAATCCTTTGAAGTTTTAAATATACTTTCATAGTAACGTTTACGAAGTAAAATTTTCTTAAGATGAATTTTCTCTACTTTTCTTTATTATTATTAAATTGATATTAATTAAGGAAAGAGCCATTTGTTACGTTGAGCCAAATCTTTTAACATTCGTTTTTATTCATATTGTTACTTAAAAAGAGTCAAACAGAATTGGTTTTCTTCGTGAGAACAACAGCAGACATCTTTTCGCTGGCGTCAAGAAATCAATTTAGCAGAAAACAAATTGACTGCAAGGTGAAACTTAATCTGTTTCGAGAAACTCTTTAGTTGCAGTGAAAGTCAACAACATTTTAGTTATCTCAGCATCAATTAATTGTACAGAAACTTCTTCAAATACTCTACTTGGTAATTCTCTTTTTTCTTTTAGTTTTTTTTTTTTTTTTTTGGTTGAGAGTTTGCAATCGACAAACTGTGTTTAATTTAAATATTCAAAAATGGCGAATTGTATGCGTATAAAATGAATAATTAAGTAATTGAATCAAATAAAATTAATTATACATTCGATTTAGTCTACTTATTGAGCGAGCAACTAAACAAAACTCGAGAGAGTCGTTGTTATATATATTTTATACTCGCCATGCTTAGTTATAATTATTTTCCACGAACGAAGCACGATCGTGATGGTCCCTGGGTACCGAATGGTACAGAGATGTGACTAAATACAATATCATATTGATTTATCCCAGCAATTATTATATTGCTACTTCTGTATATTCTGTAACAAAACACGAAATGTAATGAATATTTTCATTACACGTCCGTAAGAAGTAATTAAATATAACATTTTAAATAATTTAAATCAAACTTTTCGGAATTGTTTTCCCTATTTATGTTTTTAACTTTCTAACTGCGTGATTAATGAGATGGGGTCTTTCACCAATTCTGTCTCTTTTCCTATGGCTTCTGTTCGTGTCCTTGCTATTATTAATGAGTTTTAGAAAAACCAACTGGTTATTTATCAAACCCCCCTATCAGGTATAAAAATTCCGTGTTTTTTTTTTTTTTCTTCTTCTTCTTCTTCCTTTAGCTGTTTGCATCTTGTAAGCCACCATTTATTTTAAGTATAATTCGATAGAAAACTGAGACCCAGATGTAGCCGATATACTTACTTCTTAGTTTAATAGCGTGTTAGAATATGTAAAATTATTCTGAAGCATCGTAATTGTATTAATTTTAAACACTTTTTTTTTCTTTTTCTAATATTAAATTAAGTAAATATTATATAACTCGGCTTTATACTTGTTTCTATTTTTAATATATTAATATATGACGAATTTTTATAGAGAACAGGTGGATATAATACTTGAATTAGAGTGCAATGCTGCAGTTTAGTCCGCATAATTCACTCGAAACGATAACTTATCCATCACGAATAGTTTCCAGCTGCTAGGGGAAACTATTTTATCAGCAGAACCTCGGAAAATTCACGAGGAAATTGAATTAAATTTTCTAAGACGTTTTATTTCAAACAAATGCATTCTCATGTCATAAATACCGTTAGTAACGTCTACGACATCTGCTAGAAAGAACTGTATTCGATTTACGGGGTGCTAAAGGCTGAAGTTTAGTATCGATAGAAGCCTCTTCTTAACAAAAACCAGCTGACGATGGACAGAAAACGGACAGAAGAAGAAACTACACAGTCGAGAAAGGAAAGAAACTCGTCACGTGATACAAAGGTCGCATTATCGACCGACGAAGGAACTCATGCATATTCAGTGCTTCCTTCCACCCTCTCATTTTGGTTGACTCCTGTCGTGTAAGGCCACAATTTACCGAAAGCGAGTCTCACTCCTAAAATTAGTCGGCAATATTACCTTACCTTAAGGTTGGAGGTAACGAATTAAAATGATTTTAGTTTTTTTTAGGAATTACTAATCACGAAAAACGAATAAAAGAGTATATCCATTTATAGGGAAAAATATTCATAAATTCGTATCAAAAGATTGAATGTTAATGGATTAATCATCAAAAAGATTTAAATTTATTTGCAAATATAATTAATAGAATTATTCAACTAAGACATTTCTTTTGTCTGAATTATTTTTAAATGGAATTGCTTCTAGTTATTGTCGTGTTTACTTTACTAATTTGTTATATAAAACTCAATGTACGCGATTATCAACATTATAAACGATGACATATGTTAACGTACGAAGATAAAACTAGTTTGCATTGTCATCGTTAAAATCGATTTTAAACGATTTTTTGCGTGTTTTCAACCCCAGTAATAATCAATAATAAACATTTTGTCAAAATTACGTATAAAAGTATTACGTAATTTTTAAAAAAATCCGCTTAAATTTTTTCATTGTTGCTTACGTTTTTGCATGAGCGGAACACGCGTGACTTAGTAGTGACATTACACGGAAAAATTTACCAAAAAATTTTAAAATATGCACGGTTAGTTACGTCGTTCTTCGATCCTTCATTGTTCGTCCTCTCTTTCTCTCTCTCTCTCTCTCTCTCTCTCTCATCCCTTTTCCATTACAAAAAAGTTCTGCAGATGACATATTGAAAGTAATCTATTTAAGGTCTTTATTTGTCGTGCATTTTTTCGTGTTTCATGCAAAAACCTGACATATTCCACAGCTGTCTTTCATCTTTTATTATATTGATTCGTTAATCACACAACAATTTAAAAAAAAAGCATGTACAATAAAAAGTGGCAGGGTTTACAATGAAAGGGATGCCATCCTTACATCCCCATCCCTAGATAAATTTTGATCATTTTCAGATGTACAGAAGCAGATATGTTTATCGTACGTATTTTTTTTCCTTTCTTAGGTGATAAAATGATCGATTTTTCCTTTTAAATTATTCGTGTGATATAGAATATGTTTGGCTGAAGGACGGGTATAATCGTTAATAAGAGAAGACATATTGATAGCAGCCGATGATAGCCACTACCCACATGTCGACAACATTTGAATTATTGAGTCTCCCATTCATTACGGACAAAATTACGTGATATAAGTTATAAAAGTAGGCTCTGGATATCATATACCACATAACAGTTTGTTTGGCCTCTGGAGAATCCTCATAAAAAAAAGTAGATAATTGCGATTCGATTATTGATGACGTTTATCTGTTTATTAAAGGCGGGTTACTCTTTTTTCCATTAATGTTTATATGTTTATTGTGAAGGTGAATGACATAGCAATGGTTATTTTATTGGATAGAATAAATATATCAAGCTAATTATCAACATATTCGCGGCTTAAAAGTAAACAAATTCATATATTATTGATTAATTCAATTGTTAAAATTTTAAATAAAATTTTAAAATTTCTTAACAAAACCGAAAACTTTTATTGTTTCTTCAGATTCTTAATTATTTTCTTTTAACATTTTCTGAAATGAAAGGAAATTATTTTTTCTGATCCCGTCTGTTTATCTATCTTGAGAAATGTTATTTTTTCTCTCATCTTTCGCCAATCTAACCTTTCTTATGATAAAATAACAAAAACTATGATAACTTTAGCAGCCAGCTATTCATTTTATATTTTTGTTAAAAGATAATAGAGAAAATTCTTCTAGAGTTTTTCAGACTTATTTTCAAAACATCTGTTGAATGTCACATTGTCAATATACCTCCACGACAGTCAGTTTCTGAGGTATATTGACACCTCTTGTCACTGTCTATATTAGAACTATAAAGCAACTCATTTTTCTTCATGAACATAATCAAGTTTTAAAGTTTTAAAATTTATTGTTATAATGTTTATTTCTTTTATGAATAAATTTACTTTTATCTGATTAAATGGCATTATAAAGAAATGCATTTCTTTTTTGCTAAGAGTTGTTTCTTTTTTTTTTTTTTTACCATAAACTTCACTCGAGTATTTTTGTAAAGATGTATTTCTTACCCGACACTGCATATGGTAATATACACGTGAGATATTTTTATTTTAAAAAAAAATCTATATTTATAAAGATTTTTACAGTTGTATATATACATATTGAATTATAACTTTCGAAAGATGCAACATTTATTTTTGTAGTACTTCTGTAGTTTCTTTAACATTTATTACTGATATACTCTAGAGATAAGACAGACTTAGGCTATAGAAAAAAATAGCTTTCAGACAGGAAAGCAAAGTTTGATTTTTGATATTGTTTGTTAAAAATCGTTCTTTTCAATCGGATCTTCGAGTTAAACAAAAATCTCTTTCATTAGTTTTCTCTAGTTTTAATAAATACAAGATTAATACACCCATATCAAACGTTAACACAGTAAATATTAGCTTGTTTTGATTACTTCAATGTATTAAAGAAGCGTACAGTAAGACATAACATTTTAAAATATAGGCCTATATATTTTTTTCCGAACGAGATAAATAATTTAGCTTTTATAAAATATTTAATACGGCGTATACAGTTTTAAAACATAATTTATAAACTGCCAAACTACGCAACGACGAGGATCACAGAAGTTGGTAAATTAAATCGAAAACACAATTTAAATTCGTGTCATAATAATCTAACCTTATTCGTAACTAGCTAGGTCCATATTCTGTGTAGTAATGATTAATTAGGAGGTATTATAATTCTATACCTGCCCAATGTTACAGTGATATAGAATTGCATCTGATGTGTTCCCTTAATTGAAAGTTATTCGAATGTTAACTAATGATGAAAACCGAGCCTATATAATTTGTTAGTTCTTTCGGTTTCAATTATCTTGATTTATATACTATATACTATAATATATATATTCACTAACAGAGTTTAAACAGCAATATAAATTTCAAATAACTTGTAAATTTATTTTAAAAATATTTAACCGCGTGTTTCATATAGATAACCGCCTGATAAATATACGTATATACACGCTATTCTTGTATAAATACATCATTTTTGTAAATTATCATCTAGTCTATCGATAAAAAAAATATATAAAGAAAGACTAAAAAAAAACCGTACTTATACGACATTTATTTTCGTGATCTCATCTTTTGCATATCGCATCCTTGACATTACAACTTTATTGCGATTTATAGAGGCTGTATCTCTAAATAATAAATTATCCACGTTAGAATTTACTACGAGACTATTTTGTAAAACAGTCATGTGCTCTAGGATACAAGAAATCGATGCTTCTACATCATTGACAATAAAGACATCATTATTTGAGAAGAATCTAATATCAGATGAATACATTTGCATGGAATATTGAGATTGCACTGTTAAAATAATAAATATACGTTAATATATATGAAATATTGCTTAAGAAACGAATATAAAAAGTAAGTTTTTTTAAATATATTTTATAATTGTATTAATTTTTTTTATTAATATAAAAAAAACTTTACTTTTAAAATAATCTTAAATCAATGNCGGAAACGACCGGGCCCTAGGCGCCTATCGGGTAATCCGCCACCGCGTATATCTTTGCGGCAAGTTTTACCACCATCATATATATATATATACAGTATATATTAAGTATATTGAAATTTTTATAAGTTTAAAAAGGAAAAGTTTCCTCATTCATTTTGTATTATTAATTCATAACGAAGGTAAATGATATATCGACAAAATGTTGTAGTTCTTCACAACCCTTCCTTTTTGAAATTTTAATATACATTTACGATTTAAAAAAATCACCTTACAGATTTTTTATGTATATATTATCTCGCGGTTGATAGCGTATATATATAAAAATAAATTTGTTTTTTTTAATGCGAAATTGTATAATTTTAAGAGCTAACTGGAAATAAAAAATTAAAAGCAAAATAAGTCATTTTAGTCACGAGAAAAATAAACGAAACTTATAACAAGGAAAATCATTTGGATTAAAAAAAAAAAAAAAAAAAAGCCAAAGTTTATCTTGGTTTAACAAATCCCCGAAGCATCAATGTAGTGATTTACTATTGGACAGGCGGAAGAGTCTCATCTGACTCACATGCATATTTCAAGTGCTCGAAAGCGGTTCTTCTGATCTGTCCCTTAGCTCCTCACGGCGGCAAGTAAACAAAGTACTACTTTTTCCCTTGGTGAATCGTCCTGGACGGTTTACCTATTAAATTTTCATAGTCTACCACCACCCCTATAAGAAGCGAGCCGTCTTAATTTCCCAAGGGATCCTACTAGATCCGTTTTGACAGAAAGCTATGTACAGGAATACCTTATAATTGAGCATTTAAATAAAGAAGTATACGCAGCCAACGGATAATCTAGTTTGGATACAATACTAGAAATTAAGCCGGAAGAAAAAAAAATACTTTCGGAATAGAATTATTAAAGAACCTAATGGATTGAACGTAGTTAAAGGGATCGCATTCCATTTGCCAAGCAGACGTACGAGTTACTTTAATTAATACCGATTTTAAATATGTAATTGCGTGCGGATAAAAGTTAGCACGATTAAAGGATTAATACGTAGTAACAACAGAATGACTCAATGGTGAATCTGTGAAGCATTTGGCATTTGATAGGATTACTTGAAATCCCTTTCAAGAATTGAATGCAGCTATCGGTTTTGTCACCAATACCTGCCTCTTCATTTATTTTATTACTAATTATTTTATTTTCTCCATTTATTCTATTTTTCTTAAACAATACATCAATAACATTAAGTCTGAAAATATAAATTAAAATTCAACAAACCATTTCTGTTTACATTTTAAATTAATTGAAAATTTGTTATTATTAATTTTCCATCGACGAAACAAAATATTTTCTTTTGTGTCTTGGTAATTGAGATTTCTTGTTTAAATAATTTTAATTCGTCGTGTTTTATTTAATTGTTTTAAGAAAGATATTCTTTATCTAATAATTTATTTAATTATTAAAAAAATTCTTAATTTTTTTTTAAATTAAGTGTCGAAATGTGATAAGTTCAAACGTCTCTTTTATCCTTCATAAATAGTCTTGTAATGAAATACAGTAATCATCTTTAAGAATCGCGTGTTATATATTATTTATGTAATAATAAATTTATTCAGCAAATCTTTTATTATTTAAAAAAAAAGAAAAAGGAAAAAAAAAACTTAACGTGATAAATTAAGCGATATTGTGAATCATCTACATCGATACAAGTATATGTCAAGTTTTTTACACGTGATTTCCTGAGGGTTTTCACTCAAAAAAAAAACTTTTTTTTCTCCTATAAATTTTAAATATTTTATGTCATGTACATTTTTACAATTTTTATTTACATTTAATTTATACAAATGTTAAATTTTAATATTAAATTCTTTAAAAAAATAAACATAAATAAGTAAAAATACATGTGACGTGATGCTTGAGAAGAATTTGAGTTTGGGTTCTCATTAACTTGTAAATTTCTTTGTTATCGGCACATCACTAGTCAAATTTGCTTTGTAAATCTTCTTTTTACATGTACTTAACTGAGAATTTATGATCCAGAGTCAATCTGCAATCCCAGAGCTTTACTGTTACACGAAAACAAATTACTTTGTATGTAATTCTTACATATTTTATAATTTAGTAAAAGTACTTTTATATAATTATTGCCACTTAATTCCATTTATATATATATATATATATTACTCTGCTTATATAAATTTAAATATAATGTGTAATGAAATTAAAATTTTACAAAATTAATTTCTTTGCTTTTAAATATTTACCTGTAACTATAACAGCGTGTTTTTAAAAATCCTGTTTTAAAATTATTTTTACTGTTAATGTTTAATCTGCGTAATGTAAATTAAATTGAATAGGATAATAAGATTGAGATCTCGTGTGGAATTAGAAATAAAAATCGAGTAGAGACATTTTTTTTTAGCTTTTCTGTTAAGAAAATCAAATAATTCTTGAGTAATGAGAATCCAGTCATGTTATGTTAATACTAAGAGATTCGAAAATCAATATTAACTTATTTTTTTTTAATAAGAGTTACTCGAGTGGAATATTTTTATATATATTGGGCTGCAATTTTCAAATTGCAGATCTATATATTACCACAGTCGTCTGTCTGTCTGTCTTTCATTAATCTCGAGAATGGAGTTACATAGATGAAAATCGAGACCAGATATTGAGAGCTAAATAGATGAAAATCGAGACCAGATATGGAGAGCTAAATAGATGAAAATCGAGACTACATATGGAAAGCTTAGGACCAGAGACCCAATTAGCTATAAGTTCGTATTTAGTTCGGAAGTTCGAGTCACGTAATTTNTTTTTTTTTAGCTTTTCTGTTAAGAAAATCAAATAATTCTTGAGTAATGAGAATCCAGTCATGTTATGTTAATACTAAGAGATTCGAAAATCAATATTAACTTATTTTTTTTTAATAAGAGTTACTCGAGTGGAATATTTTTATATATATTGGGCTGCAATTTTCAAATTGCAGATCTATATATTACCACAGTCGTCTGTCTGTCTGTCTTTCATTAATCTCGAGAATGGAGTTACATAGATGAAAATCGAGACCAGACGTGGAAAGCTTAGGGGACGGAGAATCAATTAACTATATACAATCGACATATATATATTATATAACTATCTAGACCAGAATTCACACGATTTTAATTCATAATTTTCTCAAATACAGAGTTAGATAAATGGCCGGCATGATTCATCAGGAGAAGTGTGATGTACAGGGGCAAGACACCACTAAAATGCAGACCAAATGGGGAAAGCTTAGGGGTCGGAGATACCGATTAATTATATACGAACTTCCGGTCCAGACAGGAAGTCACTGGATTTTTATAAGTTTAAAAGATGATTAAAAATTGCAGCTCGGTATTGTGACGATGCCACAATAGATAATTATTCTTAATATATATATTTTTGGCGAAGAATATCGAAGAAAAGACGAGGACAAAATTTAAAATTTGATTTGATGAAACCAATCTTTCGTTTTGACCCACGAGTTTCGCTCATTTATAAAGAAACAATTTCATTTTTGTTATGGTGTGTTCGGCCAAGCCCATAATGGAGTGACCGGGTGTAAAGATGGGACTGACTTATCCGAAGCTGACCACAGTCCAAAAATTGGTGTGTTTTGACCGTCTGAATTCTATCCTGTGTCCTTACAGTGGTAAACTGACACTTAATCGACTCGGCCATCTCGTCTTCTTACATTTAAGTTAATAATAATATATTTTAAGCATTATAATTATCCAAAACGTTTAAAAAAATGATAAGAGTTCTGGCACGATTTTGTCAACACTCGAAGAGGAGGTTAAAGGGTCCAAAAAGGGTAAAAGCCATATTTTGGGGATAGGAGTGAGTTTGTTTAAATAGTAAATCCAATAACTAGCAAAATTTTCATCTGTATCTACTCCTGTATCCCTCCTCCCTCTTAATTTATAATCTACAAAATGTAAAGGTATTAATGTCCCATAAATAGAAGTAATCCAGCCAAATATGACAATTTTTGGTCAGTGGCATTACAAAATATAAAGCAAAATACAGATAAACATACACACATACATATACACAATTTTTTCTTATTATTTATATATAGGCCTATATAATTAATAGGATATATATATTTAAAATCAATGAAACTTAAAATTCTGGTTACTGTAACAGCCGGGAAAGTAATATATAAATCTTAATTATTGATAATTTTTATATACTGTGTAATAAAATTAATGAATATAATACGAAACGTAATGAATACTTCGTAAATAACATTTGAACATTTGTAAACTTTGTCTAATTCATTAATATTTAAAACTACATTAATTTATTAATATATCTTTCATATTTAAGCTAATATAAATTGCAAATTAACTTATATTTTACAAGACTGTTTATAAATAATAAAAGAAAATGGTAGAATATTAATTGAAAATTTATAAACTTTGCAGATATAATTAAAATATCCTAAGGTATCATATATATTAATTCATATTAGTAGAAAAATAATTTTTCTGTATAAATATTATAGATTATTAATGAAATTATTTCCATTAATAATTCCATTACATGTAACTCTGCAATATTTTATCAAGTTTATAGACACTTTACTTTATAATTTATCAAATAATTTCCTTAATAATAATAATAATAATAATAAAAATTATCATTAGCATCAAGGTAATTTGACTGTTTGGTTGTTAATAAGCTCGTACATCGTTGTTTAAGATCTTAAATAGAAACATTTATAATTATTATAACACAAGAAGAAGTATATTAGAAAAAAAAAGGAAATCCCAGAGGAATAATTCGACATGACTTTGTTTCTAAAATATAATTTCCAGAATTAAAAATTGATTCAGCAAGATTAAAATTCAGTAGGAATTACTACACAATGCTATATAAATAGGTATAATCATATCACGAGGATACAAATTAATATTAATAAATGCGGATCGAAATTTGCCTATATCACGTCTTTTGACTTATACATTATTATTATTATTATTTCTTTCTTCCTTTCTATAGATTTCTAACAAATATATAGATATATCTTAATGTTAAATTCGATTTTTAAACAGATATAATATACAGTACGTGTTTCAATTATAAAACACTTTTTCTAAGTATTAAAATAATAATTATTATTATTCACGATATTTAATTAAATTAATTACAAAAGTTAATATTTTCGTTGCTCAAATGTAAATATTCTATGAAATAAAAATAAGCAATAATTTACATAAATTATATAAAATGACTATTGGAAGAATTCCCTTGAGACCTTTATAGTTCAGTGTTATTTCTAAAAGAGTTTAATTAAAATTATATTTTATAAATTTTACATGAAATTCCATAATGAATTAATTTACAACATACGAAATTCGTTTGTTTATTTTTGTTAATATTTAAATTTTAATCAATTTATTTGTTTTACTATTAAAAATTTAATTGGAAATATTTAATATCTCTTTCGTATATAAGGCTAAATTCATTAGTTAAAAGACAGTATCAATTATTCACATTAACTTTAACATAAAATGTAATAAAAAGTTGCCTATTCTGATATATTAAAGGAGTAGGGAATTTAAGTGACAAGAATGGATGGTTGCAGATTTGAAAAGCACCAAGATTTTACATTGCCATGAAATTAATGGAGAGTGTACAATTTTCTAATTAACAACAAGAATGGTGCAGCTACGACAAAAGTGCTCTTTCCACCAATATCTGGAGTGCATAACGATTGATACATTCCTTTCTACAGAGGATGTGTTGTGCAGCTTTTTAAAAATTATTATTTAAAGAATTTTCTAACTTATTATAAATGCCAATTTTTTTTTTTCATAAAAGAGAGTAGAGAGGAGGAAAAAAAATTTTTTTTTATGCTCTTTACTCTAAAATCTTTCAATTTAAGATTTATAAAAATTGTATAAAACTAATTAAATTTTGATCATATAAAAGGAAAGATAATTCTTTAAGTGCATGCTTCAGAGATGCGTGTTTGAAGAGTCCCAAGATCTTTCCAGGAAAAACTTTTATATTTACATTTGTATTTCTTTGTAACTTAGAAATTAAATTAATGAAAAATTAGATTTTTTTTTTTAAATTTTAATCCATAGATTTTCAATGGAATTATAACTAAATGATAGATCTAATGAGAAGGAATGATTAAACGTTCTCCTATCAATTGCGGTCGCAGATAATTTGTTATCAAGTTAGTTTGCTTTGAATCATTCTGTGGTATTCAATCTAGATCAGGATCCGGTTTTCCTCCATATCCTTTCAGCCTACGATGTAATTTAATAACTAAAAATATCATTAAACTAAAAAAAAAAAAAATATATTCAATTTTTCAAATTTACTATTCATGAATTATCACTTTTTATATTTTCCATTTAAAATTAATAAATTTTTAAAAATTTTAAGTGATTTTTTATAATATATCAATGTTAAAAACACTATTTAAAAGGATTTTTAATTAAAAAAAAATATATATATTTTTGAAAATGTAACTCAATAATAAAATATGCAACTTTTAAAAAGTAATCTGAATAAAAATAATGAATTTTCAATTATTTATCTTTCAAAATATTAAAATAAAAAAAACATAACTTTTAATAATTCAACATGATTTTATAATGAAACATCATTTTAAACACTAATAGTTAAATTAAAAATTTAAATAATATTAAATCATAAATTATTGCCAGTTCTATTGAAATTTCTTTTAAATAAATAATAACTTAAAGAATCTAAACGACTTTTTAGCAAAAATTAGGAAGAATTTGTCAATTTTATAAATTTAATTTCTCAAAATTTTATATAAAAAAATAAATTTACTCGAGAGTTTATCTATGAGTAATCTCATGAATAAATAAAAAATTAAATATTTATCCATGCAATGTTTTAAACATATTTTATTTAAATAAATATAACCAAAGTTATCATTAAATTAAAAAAAATACATTACATTCTTTCGAGATTCATAAATTACCTTTGATTTAAATAATATATTAAACACTTTTCAAATGTTTATGTTAATAAAACTTTTGCAAATAAATCATAATTTGCATCAATATAAAAACATAAAAGACTTGTAATGCTTAAACTTTTCAGAGAATTAGAAAATAAAGATATAATCAAACATATATTTGTTGCATAAATATGATGATGATGATCTTTCCAACATCCACGTTCAAACGTGGATGTTGGAAAGATCATCCGACATAGAAACGTGAAAAGATCATCATATATAACATACAAATAATTAATATTATATATAAAATTACGAAGTGGTTTTAAAATATTTATAATTTTTCATTGATTATTCTTTAATTATTCAGACTATTGATGTATACACATTGCACACACTTCGGTTTCACGCTTCAATCTTTAACTATTGATATTTTAATTTTATTTTACTGCTTACGATTCGCTTCATTTATTATGCAAATAAAAATGTATGAAAAACTTGCGAGTAAAAACTACGATATAAAAAAACGACTTGCTTTTTTATACGATTTTAAAATACGCGTAGATTACATTTTCATATCATCATCTTCCGGCTATTTGGTGATGTTGCAGGGTGTTGCTATCAGGATAAAGAAATAAAGTGTTCTTCCGATCAACTTCTTAAAGAATAAAGTTTACATTTCTCTTTATTCTCTGATCATTTGTCGAAGTAAAGAGGTCCGGTATCCTGCTGACGACATCTGCTGCAGATGGCAATTGACAACTAATTACAAGACTGTTTGTACATCAAACGACAACAGCACTATACATGTAATTACAACATCCTAATGACGTTAAAAGAAAAAATATTTTTTTTATAAACGCCTTCATTTATTAAATTACCGCTAAATTGTATCATTGGACAAAAGAATTAAGCGTTTACAATGATAAACATTCATCCGAATATCAAGGTCCCTAGAGAAAGAAACGATGCTAAAGTTATTAATGATCTACGAATAATTATCCTTTTCTAACTTAACGTTAAATTTTATTTCTAATGAATTACAGAGAATAAAAGTTTCGTGATGAATATTTGCAGATTTCTTCATCAGTCAAGATCATCGCAAGTCTATCGCAGTTTTATTTATTCATCTTTCTAATTTAATTCTTCTTCTTCTTCTTCTTCTTCTTCTTTTTTAAAATTTCAATTGATTAAAGAGCGATTGGCATTTACAGATTACAGTTTTGATATAGAATTTCTTTGGTAAAATCTAAGTGAATTTTTTTTCTTTGTAGGAAATTCACATATGAATTATTTGTAGTAGATTTGACGTATGGTTTTAGCTAGCGAACAATAACAAGCGAAATCCGATTGGGATTCCAGATTGGAGATAAATGGATAGATGAAATCTTTCCTAGTACCTTAAATTGACAGGATTTTATAGGTTAAGTCTTTCCAATAAACTTAAATGTGAGTTATAAATCATTTTCGGCCCGTATAACTCTGGCTATTTAGAAAAGCGACCCTGTATTATAAATCATATAACTTCTATTATTGAAACAACCATAATCACCTTATTAACCGAAAGGAAGAGCATGTCATTTCCTGCGCTTTACCTTTAAACCCCTAGCTCTGAGCATTTCCTATCATAATTGCCCTTATGACTAGGTATCAATTCGACTGGCGTATGCACAGCGCTCATTTTTCCTCAGAAACTTTATCGATTTTACTTAATGAGCTGTACTAATTACTCCTCTCTTTCATTAAGCGCCAAGTATCAATAACGGATAGCACCTTTTGCAGTTAGCGAGATTTCAACAGTATTTTTAATGTTTAAACTTTCATAGAGCAAAAATTATTCTCTCGAATTAATCATACGTAAGAGGGGAGGGGAAAAAAACTGTCACTCGATAAGAGGAACTAAACTGCGTGTTAGTGCGACTCGGAATCTAAACTTTTATATTTTCAGGAGTAAGTTTTATATAATTTCTAAATTCAATTTTTCTTTTTGGTAATTAATTTGTAATTTAAATACAGTTGACTCTGTAAAAAAAAAGTTTGCAAAGTTTCAACCGGATCCTTATAAAGATAGAAATAGAAAAACAATCGATGCAAAAACCCTTTTCTATTTTAACGAAATGAATTTCTTTGAAAGAATAAAGTGAATTCAATAAAATATTTTTCATTGGTCGTACAGAAAATTTCCAATTTTATGTAAATCTCCAAGGAGATTGAAAAACACCAAGAACTAATGCATTATCTAACATTATTTATGTCGAATGAAGTGAATACGTATCAAGTATTTATAAAGTTGCTTGCAACTGGTTAAAACTCGATATTCGGTGCTAAAAATCTTTACAAAGTTTTATATAACGACATTTCAGTAGAGTCTTCGTGTTTCATAAGATATTTATAACTTCGTGCCGAACGGGATCCGCCTGCTACCACGCTCCTCATATTAAAAGTATTCAGAATTTTACAATTCAAATGAAATGTAGTCTCCACTCCTGATTATTTCGCCATCGAGAATTGCCCCGCTTTACTGCTTCTTATCGACAATGAATTTATATTTTGTAATATTTATGATTGCACCACACGTAATAATCCCCTTCCGTTGTCGAATTTATTCAGCATATTTCTCAAGTTTGTTTTAATAAATTTTCAACCATGTATCATTACTTGAGTAAATATTGTACGCTCGTATTCAATTTAATTTTTCTCTAACTGCTAACTATAATACAGACCTTAGCACAGCTTTACTCATCAATCCTTCTCTTTAAGCCGGATTTAGCAACCATCTTGTACCAGAGATAGGTGAAATTAGTCGGTCTGGCCACCAAGATAATATGTCTTCCTTTTATACTTTCCCATAGAAGAGAAGTGAATGGCATCTTAATCTCTATCTATTCTTTAGAAAAAAACTTCTTCTACTTGGTTAAAGTTTCCAATTCTCTTTTATAAGAAATCTGTGACCGATATTAACGCCCTACGTTGTCTATAAGTTGTATGGACGTTCTAGGCCAAAGTCTGGAAGATAACCAAAGAAAACTTTTAAAAAAATACGGTTTATTGTATTTATTATTATTTTTTTATTCTTAATATTCAAAACAGAACGGCGGTTTATCACGGAAAAGAAGAAAAAACACGAGAATTGCAGCAGTGAGAAGAAATTTCAATCATTATAAAGCAATATATCATTTTATAAAAACGTTTAGAGACAGATAAAAGGATATTTCCAAGTGGCACACTATATTTACGTATCAGACCAAATTTCGGACGTCACAGAAACAGAAACATGGTGCGGATAGATACAGAAATGATGGCTGAGACAACCACTATTGTCGGTTCTTTTTGCCTGCCTTCAGCCAAGGCGAGAAAAAGTCAGATATCTGCAGAGTCGCAGTCACTGTGTTTTCCCTTCCATTAGAATGTCCTGTCTGAAGACTACTCAGATGATCGATGACTTGGCCCGATGTATGGAAGAATAACCATGCTAGTAGACAATGACATTCCCTTGGCCGGCCAAACCGACCTTTGTCAATCGCATCCTTTGAGACAAGGTGAAGTAAAGTTTGCAAACTTTTCAAAACTCTATATTTCAATATTTTCATAAGAACCTTTGACATATTCAATGCTTTCAAGGTCGGAAAAGAGCAATATCTTCTCTTCAGCTACTTTTTATTTATTTATTTATTTCGCATTCCCAAAATTTTATATAAAAGAAAGAAAGGAAACTCTATTTTTTCTCAGTAAGCCAATCAAAAACATTTAAAATTTATTATTTATTCATTAAATTTAAGCATTTATAAAGTATAAAGCCTTTAAGAAAAAAGTCAGTGGGAGTTAAATTTTATCAAAGAATTAATTAAATTAATTATATTCCATCTATTCTCAATTTATTCGTATATATCTTAATTTAAAATCTTTATCCTTTTTTTTTTGCAAATTTTCTAATTTTATCCAAAAATAATAGACTTAGCTCTCTGACTGGCGACATTAACCTTCAGTTCTGCAGAAGGTTAAAGTATTTAACTTCCGGAAATGAGATTGCTGTGATGACCTGTATTGATCCTAAAAGTGTTTTAGCCCCGCATCCACTTTTAATCTGAAATTAAATCGATCAAAATTAACTAATTTTTATCTTTTTTAAATGAAATAAACGAGTAAAAATGCCTCGGGCGTTTAACCTTATTCTACTTTATTCAATTTGCAATTATCAGAATATTCTAATTAATTAACATGGCGACAAAATTTCGATAAATTTATAAGAGTTCTCCATGGCTCTATTCTTTCTTTTTCTTTTTCTTTTTTTAATTCTCTACAGCGTTGACAACTTTAATATCCGATAACTTTTTTTAAATCCTATCACAAACAATAATTCATCACCAAATTTATAAAAAAATAAAAAAATAAAAATAAAATGTATGGTTGAGAAACACATGTCAAAACTTAAAGAAGAAATGGTATCTGAGTTAAAAAAGAAAGGGGCGAAATGTAATTCTTTACAGCGATACATATCTCCGAATGTCACGCAATGTAACTTAATGGATTTCTATCCAAACCTAGAATAAAAGAGCAAAAATCTCCTTTAATAAAATTAAAATACAGTTTAAAATATGTAATTATAATTTCAATTCTGCATTATAATCGAAATTAATTTATATCTTAACCGATCGACTAAAAATCTGGACGAGAACAGAAGAGAGAGAGAGAGAGAGAAAAAAATGGAATAAACTTCGATCTAATTTATTTCCAATGCATTTATAATGTTATAAAAGCTATCCAACTTCGGAATTTAAAAACTTACTGGCATATTAAGAAAATAAAAGATGGAATTTTTGTTGAAACCATTTAAATTTGTTCGCTACGTGAATATCAAAAGTAGAATACAACTAGTGCTATGGGATGCTATCATGTCTTATGTCAGCAACATTTATCATTCGGTGATTTATAGTTGAAACCGTACAATGTCTCCCCCATCTCTCGTCTAACTTAGAATCGCCTAGCTGCAGAAAGAATCGTTCTGCTCGTTCTGCATCAAAAAACCTGTTGACTCGGTACTATGCTTTTTACACGGGCAAAAAAAACCCCCCTCTCAACTTTTTCCATTTTATCTAGAAGAGACGAATTTTTTATCATCGTTTTCATACGAGCTGCAAATATTATAAACATTACATCAATTAAATCTGGATGTTAACACGACCTTTCAAGTGGAGAAGTAATTATAAAAGCACAATTACGTTAAAATATACATCAAAATCTTTATTAAAAACATAAATATAAAAGATTTCATCGAAGACATTAATGTGATAAAGTCTATTTTTTTTTTAATACTTTAATTGTGTTTTTAATAACAAAGTAAATTGTAAACTATAAAATTTAATTCAAGAATATTAAGGTTTTAGCAAACAAAGATAACAATATCGTGTAAGATAATTTTATATAATCGAATCAACATTATCATAATTGATCAGAGAGGAAAAACGTCAATGTTATTTAGAATATGATTAAGATAAACCATACAGAGTAACCAAATTAGCGGTTTGAAGTAAATGCGTGTAACACTTCCCAGTAAATTTATAAACAACAAGAATATCTTGATTCAAAGTTTATACCATATTTAAAATTTAATAAACAAATTTCTTATTAAGACCTTTAAAAAAAAATCTTCCAATTAAAAGATATCTCATATAATTTTACCACGTTTATATTTCATAAACATGTGCATTCTAAATTAACTTGTGACATAAGAAAATTAATGATTAAAGATTAATAGTAATTTAAATTATAACATCGCTTAATTATAATTTAATACGGCTTTTTAAACGTTCGAAAAATAAGTTTTTAAACATTCCGTTGAAAATATTTATGATAAAATATTCCTTTTACTGAATATCATGAGAAACAACAACGGCCATTAAATTCACTTCGTCTACATATTTTTATTATTAGATTCTTTTTTTTTTTTAAACACATAATACATTTCTGAACTTTTTCACGGTGGAATATAAATAATATAAACGTTAACACGCTAAGAAAAAAATTGACATCTCTTATTAAAGCTGTCAGATAATATTGTATCCGAAAGAATTATAAATTTTAAATATTGGAAAAGGAAATTCGACCCCTGTCTGGATATGGATAAAATTCTAGGAAATATTAAAGCAGATGACTAAACTGATTGAGTATTGATCAGAAAAATGATTGTTGGTTTCCAATTTCTCTAAGTCCTAACACAGTCCTAGTTTATTTGAATGTCTCGGATTTCTTTCTCCATCCTTCATTTCGGAGTACTGAATTATTCTGTAATGAGAATCTGCAACTTATAAAAAATCTCTTCTTATTCAAATAACTTTAAAATATTCAAGAATAAAAAGAAACCGAGATTAAGATTTTTCTTTTGTGACTTTTTTCTGGCGTTTTTTCCCCTCTGTTTCTTAATTTCTTAAGAGTAATTTTTGCATTGTTTATTGGAAAATCATTCATCTGGCTACGGTATAATTACCAATCCATTTGTAGAATATTGAATTTTGTATCTCATTTTTTAATATATATATTTTTAAAAATAAATCTTCTTTTAAATAAGAATGAAATAAATAACTGGAAATTTATTATATATTTATCCCTAAAGATTTCTGTAATCAATTTTGATGTTTCAGAAATTTAATTATTTTCGTCTCGATTCGTAATATCTCAATAACAGCTCGAAGCTTGTCGCAAATGATTATTTATAAATTTGTCATTATCGTGGAGAATTGTGGTTCTTTTGTCGAGATGTTTCATCAATTGAATTTGCTGCTTGGCGTAAGGAAAGATCTCTCGCAATAAAGACGAGCTTGCAACATAATCACAGATATTGTCGTGTGAGAATGCTGGTGGAGTAAGCAATCTGTCCGATATCTTCCAATGTAGCGCAAAAACGATGCTTTCTGATGTCAGATAATCTTGATAACACCAAATAACAGGAAATTAACCATCTCAAAGTGAGTTGTATCGTTCAATTACCTCGATTTCTCTCCCCCCTTCCACAAGTCCTCCCGGTTAGTTAGCTCTTAAACAGGCAGACTTGTGCTTAGTTGATTTAATTATCCTGGGGTTTAGTACATCCAACATACTTTTTGCAGACTGCAAACCTAATCTCGACCTCTCTCGCCAGAATGCGCCTCTAGTAATTAACTATATCGAGCTATTCCTTTTTCACCCGAGGTCACGATGTGCGGAGTAGGCTGTTTGCCTGATTAGACTGGATCCTGAAAGGATTTCACAGAGATTATCCTGGTATAAACGAACCTGGCTATAACTTAGGCATCATCATTCCGGAATAAGCTTATTTTTCCTTCTAAATACGATTAAATTGATTTGCCTTTCTCTCTTTTTTTTAATAAAAAAAAGTCCACGTTTTCTCTCTTTTTTTCCCTCAAATTCTTCCGATTATTTTCGCGTTGAGGGAGGGCTTATTTAATAGAATCCGTGAATACTTAATAGCTTTTTAAATACAAAATTTAATCTTTAATTTAGAAAAAAAAACAGGAGAAAAATGCGTACATAAATAATATTATACTGTTTATTGGTTTAAATTAATGACGACGATAACTTGAATTAAACAAGAAATTCGTATTCGGTAATTGTGTTTATACGCATTATAATTTATGGAAACAATTCTTGCTGCACAAAATTGAATTATTTACTCTTCTACTTATTACTGGTTCTCTTTAATTCGTTCAGGAATACTTCAATTAACAAAGCTTTATGTAATTTCAGTTAAACATAAATACTGTACTTCAAAGGAAGGCGAATATATCATAGAAGTCTGGTAAATAGATAATTTTAACGTTTTATAGCCACGCATAACTGGTTAAATTTTATAGTTTTATAAAGAATTGCAGATAAATAATTGTTTTAATTAAGAAAAAAAAATTCTCTAGAATAATAATATATTATTTATGTATGCAGCATTTTTATTCTGTGTTATAAGGAGTTTTAATAAATAGAAAAGATGAAATGAAATAAATTATTCTCTTTAAAATATATTAAAGTAAACATGTATAATATTTTATATCAGAACTCTCAAACATACTTGAGAGTTTTCATTCCTTTTTTTAATTTCCAGGCTTTTATATAACAGAGGCAATCGGTCAAAAGATGACCCCCAAGATTTTTACATTTTTACTTGGAAACGTCGAGAAATTGAAAAAATTTGAGGGGGGTTTTTTCTGTATGTATGGGAGGAAACGATTTTTTTTCACTCATTTTGAAGCTTAATAAATCCAGTATTTTTTGTCGAAAATTTCTGAAATTTTGTAGAGAGATTTGTGTATCAGAGGGATATATTTCTAGAAATTTTCAGGAAAATCGGACCATAAGTTCCAGAGATAATGCCCACCCATTAAATATCTCCCGAAACAATCTGAAGACTTGTAAAAGGTAATGATAGCAATTATTAGGGATGAAAATAAATAAAGAACACCGGGAGAGTCTAGCAACATTGTTACCAGCTTTTTTTTCAATTTAAAACAGTTGGAATTAAAGAAGTTTCATATTCTTGTAGAGTTTACTGAATAATAAACAATTAATTATAAATTCATGTAATGTTTTTTAATCATGTTCAGTAGTATGAATCGTTGATTTTTTCAGTTATCTTTGTTAAATAATTCCAACAGTGATGAGTCGAGAAGAGGAGATAGAATAGAGCTTTACATACTAGCTACTTTCATTTCCGGAATTTCTAGAGATTAAGTTACTTTAAATAAATAATTTTAAAACAATCGTCTCTTGCATTATAAAAATATTTCCGACAGCATTTTTCATTTTCATTCTATTTACTATTTCTTATTACTCGAGCAACTAAAAATATATCATAATTTTTTTTTTTTCATAACTTTTATACCTAAACTAGCTTATAAACAAAAAAAAATAATAAAAATCTTTTTAATATATAAAACATTTGAAAAATTCCATAGTTTATTTATCTACCGAAATAATAATGAAGTTACAAAATTAAAAATGTTTCGGAGTATTTTTTTTTCAGATTTTATTTTATGAAAATATTTAAATATTTTCATCTAGAATTTTAAAAAAAGAAAGAAAGAAAGAAAGAAAAATTTGAATAGAATTGCTATTATTTTTAAAAATACAAAAATTTTCTTGGTTTTTCTTCCTTTTTTCTCGATTCTAGTAAGCAGTCGAATTAGGAATTTGCATAAATTCTTCTTACACAAAAACAGTTTAATTAACAGTTTAAATTAATTCATTTAAATTCTTATTTATCTAATTTTAATCGTTTTATTCTTTCATTATGGAAGACTTAAAGACTGAAGAATTTGTTATTCTGTCTGGAATTTAATTTGCTATGAAAAATGTTACTCATTGATAACAAAGATGTATATAAATACTTGCTTTTAATAAATAAACAAATTTTAAAAATTTACAGAAAAAAATAAGTAAAAAAAATATATATATATATTCTTATATTTACCACTCTTCAAACTCGTTATCATACGTTAAAATATTTCACGCTGTCCACTTGATAACGTAAAATTCTTATAGAAAATGCTAAATTATTTATAGAAATATAATTTTTAATAAAAGTTTCAAGATTTAAATACTATAAAAGTTTACTTTTTTTTTTAAATATCTTTTTAATAAAAACATTAAGCTGTAAGAAGAGTTTTTATTTTCGAATAAACATTAAAATAAACTTAACCTAATGTGAAAATGGTTCTTGGTGCCAAATTGATATTTTCTCAAAAAGAAAAAAGGGTTATAAACTACAGAATAAATACAAAAAAAACAAATTAATTGTACTCGTGCTAATTTCTAGAATTTACATTTTAAAATTCTAAAAGTTGATAAAATTTATAAAAAATTCGATCGATTTATTTATTTAAAAAAAACGGAAATTTTAATAAATATATAAACTTTTTTCTAAGTTAACATCTGTGTTTCCAAGAGTTTACACATTTACTTCTTTGTTTTCTTAAACTACACATTTATTTGGAGGGGTTACTCAATTATAAAAGTTTCCTCCAAGCTTTCCGGACACGGGAACATTAATCTCTTTACTTTATTTCATTTATTTTCACTTCAGAAATTTTAAACACATTTTAAAAATTACCTTCTAGTTCGGGTTGATATTAAAAAAAAAATAAATAAATAAATAAAAGAACCGCTTCTAGAATGTTTTTTTTTTCCTCTAAAAATAAATTGTATAGAAAACTAACTGGATTAAAGTTTAACGAAACTTTATTGGTAAGAAGACGAAATATAGGCGCAACTTTCACAAAAATTCAATACTGACATATGATACGCAAACTAAATCATGTGTAATTTGCATCATGGTATCTTCCGTTATTAATCTTTCAATCTGCTTCATCAATCAAAGGAGGACAGCCCGCATGAATCAATCATGGCATCGATTTGCTCGCGATTTTAGCAAGAGAAGGTTGCAGAGCGAGCTGTAATCTGAATAGCGGTAGGAAAACTAGATAAAAAAAAATAGGGGGAATTCTTTTCTACTGATAGAAGGCGTTATTGTGGCGATAAATGACGCATGCGTAATGAGGCTCGACGTATCATATCGAGTTAATGGGGCGTCAAGCTTAACAAACTGTTCCACTCACCACCCTCTTCTTGCCCAATATGGCGCCACACCCCATCGGCGCTGCCTTTATTCTTACCTGGATAAGTCATGTAATGTGTCGGAAATTGGCAGCCATTACGCTAAGTTTTTCCTCCGAGTCATCATTCGAAACTGTCTCCCCAGAGACGATATCAGCAGATAGACGACAAGCTATGCATTTAACATTCTAGCAGTCGAGTCGAATCACTAAAGAAAATAAAAAAAAAAGAAAATAT
The DNA here is from genome assembly GCF_000671375.1 of Centruroides sculpturatus. NCBI lineage: Eukaryota > Metazoa > Arthropoda > Arachnida > Scorpiones > Buthidae > Centruroides > Centruroides sculpturatus. Next base: position 35,693 of record NW_019385475.1, on the reverse strand, counting down.
AACTTTGCCATTTCGAATTAATAAGGGGAGATAACTTATATTTTTACGTCCGGTCGATCAGATAAAAGACGAATTACACGAGTTTTCTTCTACAGGTGGATAAAATAATCGAGTAATCACCAAATCGTAATACGAAAACTCGTTACAGTTCCGAAAATATTAAATAATATCTTTAAAAATGTTTTTTAATCGTTCGGTAATTTCTTTTCCTCCCCGATAAACGGCTTATCTATATTAATTATCATTTAGTTTTTTTTTGGAAAAAGAATCTTTCTATCAGTTTTTTTTAACTTATTAATTTTTTTATTTTCCATTTTAAAAGAACAAATATAAAAAAATGAACTATCTACGCTTCCCATTCGATATATATATATATATTTTTTATCATCCCTTTGTATAATACTACGTTTATTGAGTTTCACCATCCATCACTTACTATTAAATAGTGTTTTCTCAGTCAGCAAAATTTTCGAGACTATTTGGACATTTGTAATACCCAGGTAACATTAAAATTTATGACTTTGTAAATTAGGAAGTCACTACAAAGAGAAAAAAAAAAGAAAATTTTTGAGGGTAGAAAGCGTCACAACGCTCAGAGCCATTGTTATTCGTTCTCGGTTGCAATTCTTCCAGGAGACAAATCACCGCCATTCACAGGACATAATAAGTCATTTCTCTGCTTGTTCTTTTCCAGATTTCCGTCTCTACGCCTGAGGGACAATGAAACACAGTGAACGTGGAGATGATAAACCCCCTCACGAATCCCGCATTAAATATTAACGCCGGAAGGAAATTACTTTCAGAAAGCCGTTTAGACAGTTAAACTGTTCTTAGACAGAGAGAAAGGTTTTCCTTTCATTTTTGCATGGATAATACTCCACCGACAAAAGTTTATTGGCGGGTTACATCGACAACTCGGTTTTATTAAGACGAATTAAACAGTATGAATTTCAAAGAATAGAGAAAATGTTAGAAAAGGAAAGATTAATTTCTTCAACAAAAGGAGAAAATACAAAACTACGGTCGAAGAAAGAAGATTTTGACATTTACAACGTGCGCCATCGATGTAAATCACTACTATTTTGCATGTAGTAATTGATTTTCTACATTTCAGAAATGGCCCACTGGGGGAAACAAATCTCGCCTCTTTACTGTCAACTCGGTCCCAAGAGTGAGATTGACATACAAGACCAACAACCCAGATAGGAAGATATACATCCTCGATTCTTGTCCCATAGCACTTAAGCACCTCGTTATGTAGATTTGGAGGAGTTGGATACAGTCTGAAAATAAGAATTTGTGAAATTCTAAGTATTCCGTTTTCAGTAAATGCAGCTAGGCTTATAGAGATCGCTTCTATCGAATCTATATCCAACATTTCTGTTTGCCAAATACTTCCACTTCACATCCGACTTAAATTGCGCTGTATTTTTCCTTAGGCTACGACAACTTCTTATTTAATTTTTATATACACCATAATAAGTTTGCCATGGTAAAGATATGTTATAGTGTCCATTTTCTATCGATATAATTAAGGTTCTGAACGTTATATAATATTTTTTTTTTTTTATTCGTAAATTTCGAAAAGAAAACGTTCCTCCCCCAAAAAGAAAGAAACTTCTAAGTAGCTGTTAAATAATGGGCATTCGCTGGGATTGGCCAAAATAATAAAAATGCGTCTGAATGGAAGCCCTGGGGTGAAAACTGGAGAATCTACATTTTTATTAAAGTTCATTACTTTACCAAAATAATTTCGACATTTCTCCGGGTTATAAAGGAACCAATATTTGCCTTTCAGGAACTTTTCAGATGTATGAAATTTCTACTAGAGACTACACAGATGTTTTCTACGTTCTTTTCGCCGTAACCATTTTTAAAAAAAAAGCAAGCATTTGTTTATTCAATCGCTATCTCTGCAGATATTTTTACCACGTTAACTTTTCACTCTTCATTTAAAGTTATTGAAGTTTTAGTGATATAAATTTCTTTTGGTAGAAAAATATTCAGTAAAGACCGGAGGCGCGTCTGTATTTTTACTTGACAAGAAACCTCTCATTGAAACCAACTCTAAAAATATAGATAAGTAAACAGTCAACAAGCCAAGAAACCATATCTGTATGGATACGCTACCTATTACAGAGTAAAAAAGTTGCCCGTAGCTAGCAACTAACTTCGATGACATATCGTCGAAAGCCCAGTGACCAGAGGGACTGATGCAGTTATTAAATTGCGAGAGTGCACCTCGAAACTTTCCAACATTTTTTCTCTAGAGATTTAACGCCTGGGGAAAAAGGACAAACACCCGGTGATTTTCCTATGTCGCATGCATGCCTCTCTTCTACAACGTGTACTGTATATATATATATACATACATACATAGGCACACAGGCACACACATAGATGGTATCTGCTGCTCACGCTGTCTTTCTCAGTCCAGAATTTCTCTTTACCTGAGGCATATTTTTTCCACCTCCTTTACTTTAGAAAAAAAAAAAAAGTATAGGATGTGTTCTGCATTCGTTCCAGCATCTTTCCAAGCGTAGTTTTGGAATGTTCGGAATAGAAATATTTGTAGTGATTTAAAATTATTTATCTGTCTACAGGATTCCATTGCCAAACATGGATTATTTTAAGGGATATTTAGGATTCGTAACGCATAAAAAGTCATCATTGAAAATATATCCGCCCGAGTTGATAAAATTTTTATATGAAATCCAGTTTGAATATTTTTAAGTGCATGTATTTGCATGCAGACATTATTATTGATAGAATATTTTAAAGATAATGTTACTTTTTTATGTTTTGATACATTTTAATTTTATGTAGCACGTTCAAATCATAAAATCCAACAAAATAATCCAGCAAAGAGTTGCGTAGCTTTCCCGACAAGAATTACAATTGTGTGTGGCGCCATCTTTTATGAGATTTTATTTTTAAAACATTTTAAATTAATTATTATAAAATGACAATACAAAACACTTAATTTTGAGGGTAGAGATGAGTTATAAAACAAATTGTAAATGTTAATAACGAGTAAAAGTTTCATTAAGTCCAAACCCACTTTAGATACGACAATTGATCCCCCTCTATCTCCCCAACCCCTCGACCTTTAACCGCCAAAATTTATTAGCATCGATTTCCCTAATATACAAGTTCCCTTGCAAAATTTCAGAAATTTTCGACAAAAGGCATAGGAGTTATTAAGCTTCAAATTGGGAGAACAAAATCTTATCCTCCCAAACACACACTAACATCAATATATAGAGAAAAACTCCCCGAATTTATATGTATATCTTGACATTTCAAGGACACCGTGTTCAAAAATGTAAAAATCTTGAGGGAGGTCATTTTTTTGATCGATCGCCATACTTATAAAATAAAAGTCGACATTTTTAATAGAGAAAATAATATAAAATATGTTTTTTTTATTTGTTCGGAATTTTCTCATTTTACTTTTTATTTTCCATAAAGATTTGCAAATACATTTCATAAATAAAACTTACTTCTAATATTGAAATATACTCGAATCGAGCTAAATCAGAGTTTAATAAAAAACACAGAGTTTCCATTTTGTGTTGAAAAGTTAAATTGTCTTTCATACAAAATCTCAGTGTCTGCGGCTTCACATGTTACCGACTTTAGTGAAATTGAATGATTCCATTTTCTGTAAAAGAATAAACCGAGTCTTTATTACTTATATTTGATGGGTCAGTTTTAAGTCTATTCTCGCCAGTTTTATCGATTTCGAGTCGAAGATACGAGGAAAGCGAAATTCTATTCACTTCAATTATTTTACTATTTAGAAGTGGGCCTACATTTAGACTTATATTCGAACTCGACGTAAGACGGCTTGAAAAACGATATCGATCAGGGGTCGAACGTGGGCCTGAAAACGGGCGATTGAGTATATTACCCACAATACGTCGCGACGAAGGCCATTGTTAACTTTTTCCCAAAAATTTCAGCTCGAACGGACCTTTGTGTAGAAACGTATCGTGACCCGGACAGATGGATTGAATCGGTAGTATGGAGCTTTGACAGCACCAACAGAAAGACGAATAGGTCTACAGACGTACGTCTATTGGTGAAATTGTAATATCCGCGTTTGCAGATTTTAAAAAAAGGAATAAAAAATGTAAAATCTGTATTTAATATTTCGAAAATGTATTCCCGAATGGACAAATATCTTTATTCCATATCCGAAAAGTATCGATAACGTTTATACACAAATGCATTTCATATATATACTAAGTTATTTCTTTAATACTCTAGACGAATCATCTTCTATTATTCGAAATTTGATCGATATTATAAGAAAAAACAATTATTTTAGTTTTGAAATTTTCAATATTAAGTAATTGCGTATGTTATACAATATCCTCATAATATTTTCTTTATTATGTCTTTCGTCGATTTACTTAGATGTAGACATTAAAAAGAAATAATAAATAAAGTAAAGCTTTCATAAAAAATTACTTTAATGACGAAGCTCAGATTTATTTAAAGATTTCAAATTTACTTTAATAATAATAAAAGGTATAACTTGTCTACTTGGACTTTTCTTTTTAACCAGGACTTGTTATATAGAAGAGGGTTGAATAAAACAGATTCGTATTGAAAAACCTTTATTGTAACTTTAGTTTAACGAATTTCTATTGGTTAAAAAGAAAGTCCAAGTAGACAATTTATGCTCAGAATATGAAATAAAGGACTAGAAGCACGTATCTTCAAGCATATAAAAATTACGATGGAAAAGAACGATAACAAATCTTGAATTTAATCTGAAGATAAGAAGTGATTTGAATGCCGAAGAATAGTTATTTCGATCGAGATCAATAACTAATACTGTAAATGCAAACTCTGAAGTGAATCAGAGCAAAATTAAGCGACTTATCGTGACACGCACACGCACGGACGAACTCAACCATTGGTTCTATATAAGGGCCTTCCAATATTCTGATCAAAATCAGTCCGTGGCTTACAATGGTTTATACTTTATCAAAATCAATGCATTCCCATTGAAAATGCAGTAAATAAAAGATTTAAATATCAAATTTTAATACTCGAACTTCACCTCGATTTCTTCTCAAATATCTGAAATTGGTAGATTAATTCGTTCGTAAATTGTTGGTTTCTTCACAGAATGCCATCTAGTTATAAAATATATGATCCGTTTTCAATAATATTTTCGATTTATCGGAAATCTTCTAAATTGATTTAAAGATATTCAAGGAAGGATAAAAAAAAATAATCGAAATACCAAAAGTTATATAAAATCGATTGGTAGAAATTTTGACATCGAGTTCTTTCTTTTCATTCCAGCAATCGATGACCTACAAATTGCTCTCATATGCTAATTACCGATCGAAATTTCGTATTAACTAATGCTAGAAAATCATTTTCGTTCTACTAAAAATAAATATTCATAACTTAAGGCTTTCATATTTCAGGAACGAACCGAATTTAGAATCAAGTTGTTGCCAACTATTCGAAATTATTTATACAAGTTTCAGAAAACCAATGATTTATTAATCCGAAACGGGACGTAGCGTGCGATACGTCTCTCGTAACTAACGTTGCATCAATGTATCAAACGGATAATCGAATAAAGATGTTCCGAATTTTACTATTGAAGATTTAATGAACGAGATCCAAATTTCTACTAGAGTAAAATAATTAACGAGAAGGGAATATTTCGAATATATCTCACCTCTTATCCCCAATTAGTCACTTCAGGTAACAATCTCCGGCTCGGAGTATCTTCTTACAACTTCCTGAAAATGATTTGTAAGATTTTGCAAGTCAAATGGCACGTCATGCATATTCATCGAGACAGCTTCTTCTATTTCTCGGATCACTGCAAATATCTCATTGCAAAGTCATTAGTCGAGCTCTCTTCACCCTTATTTGTGCTTCTTACCATTCTCTTGCAGTTTGTTTTCGGTCAAGACGTCTTGTTTATGTTACTAATGGAATAATATATCTAGATTTTCTTCAAAACAAATTACCTAATAATCTCGTATATAAAAAACAAAATTAGAATGTGAAATTATTGTTTGTCATGCTTAATAATTGACTTAGCTTGATTGAAATATCTTCTTTCTTAATTATGTAATTAATATTTTTATCTTAATATTTTCTAAATTTATTTATTTTTACTTGTATCTTATTAATTCAGATTTTGATTATACAGAAAAACATTTCAATGCACAATTAAATTTTTAAAAAAAATGTAAATTTTTTTTTGTGAAAGGAGAATCAATTAAAATTTGATTGTAATTTTGCATTAGTAACGAATTATTATCTCAATTAAAGATGAAATAAAAGTTTAAATTTTGTTAATTTTATAAATAAAAATAATTAAGTTAGCTAATACACATTATTCGATTTTAAAAAGCCCATCAAAATTGAAATATTCTGAGAAAACGAAACCATTTTAAGTTTTAAATGGTCATTTTTCAGGATTTAAGACCACGCGCCGCAAACTTATTCTCATTTGTTTTGCTGATAATTGAGTTTTATTCTCGGCTTAAATATTGTTAAAATGAGAGAAGAAGAAGTTTATAGATGTTATTTAATTTTACTGTGAAAACTTTTTGATGTAAACAGATAGTTTCCGGAAAAGAGGACTATTAAAAAGGCTGGCACGGTAAAACAAAGCACACGTACTATTCCCTAAAGGTCGTCTAGTTGTATAACATTAACCAAAGAAAAAATAGTTTTGGTTGCACGTATTGCTGTTATTGTCCCAGAGGACATCATTTTGTTTTGTGGCAATGTTTATCGAACAAAGAAAAGCACGGAAAAACCAAATCTAGCATCATTGCTGGAGGTCGCCATCTAATTATCCCACAACACCTAGCGAACGTTCCTAGAATTCTAACTTGTTGTATTCTTGCTTATAATGTAGCTAGCCTGTAATCATACCGCCGATGTTACCTTTGGGATTACAACTTGTAATCTCTGGTATTTACGGGTGTAATCTATATAACATGTTTCTAATTAAAATCCATCCTGCATTTGGCACAGTTTCATTTTTTGATGGCTCTTCTATCTAACAAAAACAGCAATTTAACTCCCTTAACGTGAAAAATATTCGAAATTATATTACACATACGGCTTTATTGTTATCCATTAAAAAAAAATAATAATAATAATAAATAAATAAAGTCGGATTACAAATTCCGAAAAGAATCTAGTGTCCTGCGATACACTTTAAAGTATATTTTGCAAATATGACTTTTATATAAATTTTAAAAAAGTTGATATTGGCTTAACTGCTGTAATATGGGAGATGGATCGCTATCATTCATGTCATCTGCCTTTCATACAGATAATATATACGTTATATTGAAAGACATTACATGCAAGTAAGATGGATTCGTGCCAGTCTTCTAACTTTGCTTGATATCAATTTTTATTTTTATTTTTTCAATTTTATCTCCAAATTACTATGGAAATAATAATTAATTCTAGACACCCGGTAAAAAATTATAGGTGTATCTAGATCCTTTTATTTCTCGGTTGGCCTTTAATGCGTTCGGTTTGGATCCTTATTGTAACTGTCGGCCATTCGACACGCCAAATTTCCTTTCGTTACAAATCTACCAAGCGTGAAAATGCTTTTATGTGTAGACTAGAAAATAGATCACTCGAACACTTATTAGAAAGTGATGGCAGTTTGTATTTTTGTGGGATGTAATAAGTAATTTTGGCTCGTTAACCGTAGGTAGGGCGCCGGTCCAATAAGCCACCGAACGTATTGTAAACTTTCCATTAGGCGGGGATTAACGAATAAATAAATACAGCAATTTGCGAGAGGCATTAATGAAAATATAACTGGAAAAGTTTGAGATGTGTTTACTCTAGAGGCATATTAAAGTTGCTCCACGTCATAAACTCGGGCATATTACTAGTTCATTTCAAGATTATTAAACTTCCTTCCTATTCCTGCAGTCCAGAAACAGTTTCCAGTTTTAATTTCCACAATATTAAATAATTCTAACATACTTAAAACGAACGGGTATTTTTTTTTATTTTGTTAAAAAAGTCGATTGGATAAAGTTAAATTAAAATAAATAATTTAAAATGCCAAACCGGTAAAGGATCTCTTAACGAATTTTCTGTAGGGGTGTTTCTTTATCCATTCTTTACAGCGAATGGCATTTGATAAAATTTATATAGCGTACTTTATTATGCTATAAAAATTAATAAGCATTTATGATTAAAAGGTTGACAGATCCACTTATGTAATTATAACTTTTCTCGAGCGATTAATTGCAGAATCTTGTAACTTTTATTGACAACTCTTCTGGCTCGGCTCCACTCGAAAAACACTCCGATGCCGAAACTGTAAATGAACATATATTATTTGTCGGCCCGTTTCAAATCTCCTTCAAGCGTAACTTCTCTAGGCACATAACAACTTCTAAATCTCTCTAGTTAATTTTCATCGACAACTATCTAGAACTTCCCAATTCCTCTCGGGATTTCTCACAGCGAATAGCAAATATAGATCCGTCCTTCCAAGAGATTCGTTATGCGTCTCGTCCTCCGAAATTTATTTAAAAGTTAATACACCTATTATCTCTTGCAGCATACGTGAATTAATCGGTTAAAACTGAACGTCGATAAGTCATTCAAATTTTTCTTTTAATGCTCAATTTTCCAAACTTTCTAGTTTACGTCGGCTTTTTATTGAAAAGGATACAAGTTAATAAATAATATAAAACCTTTAAATGGCGAAAAATTTTAATTTTTGAGCTGCAACTCTAATGGATAAGAAATAATAATAAGGTTTGGTATTATTTTTCTCTTTAATTCTCTCGAAACTATCGGAACAACGCCCCTATCACGTGAGCAGGATAAGATGGTGTACTCTAATTGCCTACAATTTCAAATAAATTATCGAATCTCCAATAAAAGAACTAAAATGTGGCACTAAACTCCTCCACTGCATCTCTTTAAATATTCAAAAGTTTCGGTTAATTCCCGGATAGTAAACATTCTTTTATCTTTGATCAAATTACACGAAATTTTTAACTGATAAGAAAGATCTTCGATTATTGATAAAAACGAAATGTAAGACACGCGGATCTATTAAATTTGCATTAATTCCCTTTTCCCCCCCCCTCACTCTCTGACCGAAAACTAATAAAAAATTAACTGAAAATTATTAGTTAAATGACTGAAGCTGATACAAACAAACTGCAATTCCGTGTTGTCAGAGATGGCGTGTGCTTAATGACTCATATTTTGTTTGCTGTTTAGGCGATTAAAATTCGCGTAGCGTGTATATTGAATGCTATGCACACGTTGTATGTCGCCATGAGTTTTCATTAACAACTTTCCGGATATTTCAAAGATAGCGTGCTGTTACCTTCATTGAATTATTTCTGATAACTTCTCTTTTTTTTATGAATAATGAAACAAACACTGAAAAATTATCCGGTAAATTTAAATAATAAAAAAAACTGTCTTCTGCATTTCAAAAGTTTATTTTTCTTCAGTTTATTTTGGCGTACTTTTCTATTTTTTTTTCTTAAAAAAAAAAAATGTTAAATATGAAACTCTTTATATGAATCCTCTATTGAAACTATGATGACGTTTCATTGAGATGAAAAACGAAGGAAGCTGTCATCTATCAACAACATAATGCAGAAGAGTGACAATTTTATAGTAGATTGGTGTGGTTGCAGGAGGGAACATAAAATGTGTTAACTAGTAGTGAATGGCTATTTTTTGACTTCCTGTAGAAAAATCCTTTGTTTAATGAAGTTTACGGTGGCTGTTTTTGCTAAAATTATGTCATAAATTTACAAGCTTTGATTACCTTTCTGCTAGTCTTAGCGGGAAATCCATTCATGAACATTTTTGTGTCAGAATAGCAGTTGAGAAAAAAATATCAAACCACCCATCCTACTAAATACATAGTAGTAAGAATGAACTTCTCCATTAAACTGGGATGAAGTGTACGACTATAAAAGAAAAAAGAAAAGGAAAAAGACTTTTCAAGAGAGATTAAACAATAATAGACTTTTCATAATTTTTTTTTTCGCTACGTAGTAATTCGGCATTTCTCATAACATTCTTTCACTTTATTCTTTTTCTGTTGGAAACGAAAAAAAATTTTTGCAAACTATAACACTTTCTACAATCGTTACTCAGCTTTACTTACTATTTCTGTTTGATTTTCTACAGGAAACATAAAGAGTTGTATGATGTAGAATCTCTGTATCCGTTCAGACAATAACTTTTGATCCGATAAGCCGATTTAGCAGGAAACAGAATCGTAATTTTAGCAAAATCCAAATTCTCAAGAATAATTGCTATTAATGATGAATATTTTATACTAGGAAAAATGGATTAAACCACAGTTTTAATATTTATACAAAGATTTCTCTTTGTTTTCGTTACGTAAGTAACGTGGAAGCGGATACGGAATTGTCTTTTAATCAATTGCTTGAAGGATATTCGACAATAGAATCTAACTTCTATCGGTAAATAGGAAGAGACTTAGCTCTGCTCTATTTATTCTTTAAACTTCGATTACCTTTAAAGCGAAACCGTTCTTACAAAGAGTAAATGTTTCTTTTAAAGATTAAATGTCTTGACCTTATACAAACAACATCTCATACGTTTCTTTCGTCAGTATTAGTTCTCTAGGGAAGCTTCTGCTGGTTCTGTCAGACCCACATCTGGAGGCTCCCTAGATAGACATCGTCAACAGGTCTTCAGAAAAAAAAAGAAAATCTCACTGCGACCCAAAGTACATTCCATCTGTCATTTCTCAATGTACTTCTATCAATGTTTTCTTGCACGGCTTGTTTTTTTTTTCAACTTATGACAAAGCAAAACATAGCAGAGGATCGAACTGTAACCACACAATTGCTTGGATAGATTCATCCGAAAGAAGTACAGGTTATAATTGAAGAAAGTACTTAAACTTTCGAGACGAAGATCGTTCTGACCCACAATAATCGAGTATCCTCGAGACAGAGTAATTCCTAGACGCAGGCGTACAGCCAGCATCGATTTATAACTTGTCTGCCTGACGATAAGAAGATTTTTAAAAGTGGGGCGACCGTTTGGGTCTTTCAGCTGTCCGAGTTTGGGAGAAACTTTTAACCGTGACACAAAATCTATAACTGTGACAGTGCTAGTCGATAGGAAGCGTTCGATTTTTCTCTAGGTCGCCAAAACGTTTGTAGTTTTACAATAGTGGAGAAAATATCACGGAGTATGGGTTTTCTTTTTCTCCTTTTATCTTCGTGTCGTCCATTGTTTTACTGTTTTTACCGACAAAATCGGATCTTTTAACAACGAGCTTGACATTACCGACAGCAATCACGTTTAATACACTTAATCCACGCAAAAAGTAACGAAAAACTCCCGTATTATTATTATATTTTCGAGCAATAATTCAACATCGAACCGACCTTCGGGATTATCAAAAATATACAAAATTTAACAGTATGACTACTAGAAAGTTAAGTTTCCGCTTCCATATTTAGAGTTCTTCATCCGCATCGTCTTCCTTCTCGGGATCAACAAAGTGGCGACATCTCGCAGCAGTTGCCATGACGACGGAGGCAGATTTGCATCCATCCACGTGATATATGATCGGAAATGACGCCGAACGTTCAGAGTTCCATAATTAGCCACGGATTGCTTAATAAGACGAGACGTCAACTATTACTGGTTGTAACTATAAATGTTACGATGCAACAGTTCGATCGAGCGTTACGTTACACTGATCGAAATAACATTTACAAATTATTAATACACAGCTGTCGAATTCCATTCATCATCAGAAATGCGCTATACAATTCAAAATTTATCACTTTCTCACCGAATCAATTTGCAGCTGGTTATCATATAAAATTTAAATGCAAGTATAGTGAACCTTGGCATATATTGGAAACTATGTACTGTACTGCAGGATCGAACCCACTATCTATCAGAATCCTTACAGTTAATCCATTAAATAAAGATAAGAGACGTTTGTCTACAGCTCCTTTATTCAATCGAATGTCCATTCATTGATTAAAATAAACAAATCAAGTATTAATGGGACCAATCTAAACATGGACGCTAACAATGCTGATCCTATTACAGAGTATAATAGGATTTATATTAATTTAATATATAGTAATATCGTGATTAATATTAAATTTACTGTGTCGCATCGTCTATGCTTTGTCATTAAATTTTACCATTAAAATGATTTAGAAACAAGTTCGATAATAATAAATGAATCTTTTTTATATTAAAAAATCTACCGTAAACACCGGAAAGCACCTCTGATAATTCTTAAAAACTGGAAATTATCTTGTGACTAAATTTATTCTCATTTAAAAAAAAATTCGTAAAATTGTTACAGGAGAAAAATTACAATGAAATTATTCGAAAGAGCGATAAAAAAAATTCGAATGTGGATGTAATTACAACATCATATTTATTATTATTTTTTTTCTCACTAATTATGAAACTTCTTAGAACAGAATCGATAGAAATTCGCATTATCTTCTCGTCTCTATGGTTTAGTATCATTTTTCTGAATAATAATGCGAGTGTTGGATGCGAACTTCCTGTACAGCTTATATAATAACTAAGTTTTAGAAATAAGAAAGTTTAAGACGATGGAAATTTCTCCTTACAAATGTAAGAATATAAAATTAACCGGTTACACACCAAGAACTACGAAACACGGAAACGTAACTCAAACTTACGAAGCGTACTTTGACATTTACAGCATCGTAAGTATCTTTAACATAGCTGGATAAGTGGACTAAAGGCCTATTTATCATCAACTTTCTCCTTTGCCGGTCTATAAAAGTTATGCAAAGTTCTGCCGTTAGCTGGTCTGTTGTCGTTTTGACGTCATAAATATGGTGCTTAGTTGTGTCGACGGTGATTACAAGTTGCTAATCATCGTTTCAATCGACTATTATCGCAACACCTCCGTCTAATTCAAGCATTTTTACAAGTACACTTTTCTTTTCTGGTCTCTTAGCCACTGGCCGACATTAATCAAGTAAATCGGATTAAGAAAGTTTAAATAATTGGTAGAAAATAATGTCCAATCTACTCGGATATAGTTTTAAAACTGATAAAATTAGACTATTAGCCATTGTATAACGCCATTAAAAGCTAGACGAATCGCGAGACTGAAATTAATATTTAAAATATCTAAATAAATTTATTATCATATCAAAATTCAATATTTTGTAGTAAAACTTTGATTCTTCAACTTATGCATTAGCGATAAAAATACTTTATAAAAACTTGTGAGTGTAAATTATTAAAAGAAAGCTTTTCAATCTGACAGCAATCGCTATGAAAATGCACGATTAAAGTATCGAACGACGGTTCCAAAAAGAAGAAAAGAAAAAAATGACGTGAAGAAAAATGACATTGTTTTCTATGTCAATATCTCCTTTCTAAAGATCTAAACCGAATTTTATCTTTGTAATTTCCTTTCAATTAAATCCATATCTAATCTAATTTTAATAATTTCCATGTTATATATTTTTTTCTATTTATTTGAGTTTATAACATTAAATAATATTCTATTTTTTATTGCCTTTAAAATGTAATTAGTATGATATTAGACTACAATATACGTGGTCTTTATCGATTCAATTTATTAAAAATTTGTGTGTTTTTTTTATTATTATTATTTAAATTCTTAGATTATAATTTAGTAAAGTATAACACTTTTATAAGTGCCAAAAATGTCATTGCAGATTATGAATATAGTTCGTTCTGTACTTCATAACAAGAGGTCATCATCATCATCTTATCAAGAGTTTTATGTCGTCTACTTAAAAACTTTATATTTTATATTTAAAAAAATTAGTTAAATAAATAATAATTTGTTACTTGGAGGATGTGATCGTACGTGGTAACGACTTCACCATTTTGTTGGTTATTTATAAATAAATAAATAAAAACATTCAGACATAAATCGAAATTTAGAATTTTTACGTTATAAATATTTCTTTTATTTTATTTTCAGTTTTTCATCGATCGTTGAAAGTCCCGTAAAAAATTAATCCAAATAAATGATGATAATCGCTACAGAAAAAAAAAGATAAAATACCTCATTAATGACAACACACTTTCCAATTTATTACAGCAAATCCCTTCTTTATCATAATGTAAATTGTTTTGAAATTTATTCCAAAAAATTTGAAGTTTGTAAGAAAATAAATTTATAAGTAACCGGAAAAAATAGTTTTTTAAAATTGGCGTTAAATCGCTTTTGAATAAATTAAGTTAATTTAAATTTGGATTAACGAATATACACAGAAGAAGAAGTTCAGAGACCGTTTAAAGAAAGGAAGCAAAAGGAAAAAAGAAAAAAAAAACCATTTCTGAATAAAAATATTTTTCCGTTATTTGAATTTTTAAAGGGAAATATTCGCCATAATCAAAATAGGAGGGAGCAATTTGATTTTTTGACAATGAGGACAAATCTATGGAAGACGTCATCGGTGACAAAATGCGGTACCGGAATTGCCAATTCTATCCCGTGTAGGTCCAGGGTTTTTTAAGAGGATCTTCCACACACAAGCTGTGGAATGTCAATACACAACAGTACAACTGCATGCCGACAGTGCAGTAGTAATATATGTAGAACCCGACTCGTCTATATTGAAGGAATTCTTGTATCCCTTAATAAAATCGTGCACACAATAGCGAGAAAATATCGATGTCCTAATGCGTAACATAACATAACCCACCCAATCGTAACAATTCTGATGAAAAAACCGGCATCTGCCATTTAAGGTATGGCTGGCAGGCGATAAATTCGTCGGCAGGATACTTGACTAAAGAATTCGAACGGAACAACGGAAAAGAGATTTATGGTCCATCCTCACTTTAAACGTTCGAAGTCGAATAAAAGAATTTCATTTCCCTTTAATCTCCCGAAGGCTACACGGTAACGAGAATAGATGGATGTACCCTAACCAAAACTTCAGTCTTGATGTATCTCAATCTTTTGTTCCGCTTTTCCCCAAGAAAATCCTGTTTACACATATATTCTAATAATTCTTTCCCTAACTAATTCTCGCTTCAACTAACCCACTGGCGAAGAAAATTTCGTTCTATCCACCATTTTTATTTAATGGATGTGTGCTGCTCCTGTTTAGCCTTCTGTAAATCATCCTTAAACACGGGTCCTTCGTCCGTTTTCCTCGGCTCTACGGAGGAAGTTATTAATTGTGATGAAATTTGTTTTCCGAGTATTAAAAGCGAGAGCAATCTGGCCGAATTTCCGCCATGTTTGTAGTCGGTAATTAAGACATCAAAAATGTTTATATTGATTAAAAAGGCCAACATTATTCATTATACTAACTACGAACTTTAAATGTCCCTAAAGGATATTAAATTCCTTGTCGCCGTTCCCTTAGGTAATAAATAATCTACTAGTCTATATGATTAAAAACCTAAGTAATTTATAAGGTGCAATATCGAATTAATGCTTGGCAGCTTTATCTGACCATCGATAGTTTCGTCACTTGTTGGCTACGAGAGATTAATGATAGCAATGGGGGATCTTCCAATGCTGCATAATCGTTAGGTGATCTTTAAACAATCTGTCACTCCTGAAGACTAATACTTTATCACTGTATGCCTCTAGGTCTGATTTTTTTCTTCTCTCGGCTTAAACATGTTTGACGCGTTTCTTTCCTCCGTATCCATCTTGTTTGATGGCAATATTCGCCTTGTTAAAATTATTATTATTACTACGAGATAGAGGAAAAAATCTGTCATCGATAAATAAGTTTATCTATTATTATTCAGGTCTTATCACACTCGACCGATTTCCGATATATGTACTAAGACTTTTTTCCTCTCCAATGTTTCACTCCAATAAATAATTACCAGTAAAGAATGTTTTTATTTCAGCAAATATGTTGTTGATGTTCTAAAATCTCTTCTTTTCCAATTAGAAATTTCAAATCTATATCGAACGAGCAATTATTTATTCTGACATCGTCACAATTTTTAATCATATTTTTAATTTATTTAATTTAAAATATATTCTCTTCGCCTCAAATTAGTAGTGTCTTGCCCCTGTACATCATACTTTCCTGCTAGCAATAGAGTCGTGACGATTATCTAACTCCGTTTTCGAGATTAAAGGACAGCCAGCCAGACACACAGACAGATGGACGACGACATTGGGAATTTATAAGTCTGCAATTTTTTCAAATTGCAGCCCAATCGTTTTGATAGTGGCAAGCAAAAACCAAATTTTTTCTTCGATTTTTTCGTACATCTACCCACACACATCCTCACACATACACATACACTTATATATACGAGATAAAATATATTTCTCTTTCTTTCGATTTAATAACGGATCAAGTAAGACAAAAACACTTCTCGAATGCAAAGAATGATAAAAAATACTATTCAAAATATTCTTTTAGATTTGATGCATCAGAAATTTAAGATATTTTAAAAGAATATCGGTTGTCTATAGATAAAAAATATAATAACAAAACTTCCGTAAATGGATCCTTTATTTCATTCCCTAAAAGCTTTTATTTACATAAAGAAATTCAATGAAAAACAATAAATTAAAGGATTTTCTATTCTGTATATATATATAAAGTCTATACTTTATTCTGAGAATGTTGGTTTCTTTTTTTTAAAAAATGAAAATTATAAGAAACATCCAACCATATTTTTCAAAATTTTCAACAGAATATATTATATGGAAGATGCCATTGACATACAACATAAATAAATATATAAATATTTAAAATATTATGCTTATGTTGATTTACTTAAAAAGTATGTATCTTTCTTCATTCTGTCAATAAAAAATGTATAGTTTATATAGCTTAATGTACTTTCCATATAACATTTTACAATTTATATTTTTAATTTTACCGCTTAATACATCTACATTAAATTATAACAGATAAATATAGACTATATTATATATTAAAATTCCTTAAAAATAATAATAATTTCTTTTAATTTATTCTGAAAATAACCTTCTAAGTAAATTAGCATTTTATATAACATTACTTTATTTTCAATCCTCATTAGATAGCCCATCTAACTTATTTACTTAATTTAGTAAGAAATTTCAAGCAAAAACTATCACGAAGCATTTTAAATTTACAGAGTCAAATATCAAATTTTCAATGCCTTCTACTTAGTATAAGTGGTTGACTCGAGAAACGAACTAACAATTATTTAATTTTAAGCCGAAGCGAAGTTTGCATTCTTATGAGTTGAGACAGGCAAGACTAAAAAAGCGTGTTAAGTATTAGATTTAAAACAGTAATTGTAATTATGATAATACGAAAATGTGGCAACAAAATTCAGTAGAGTGATTTAAAAGACGAGTAATATGGCTCTAATGATATTTGCGATCCGATGCGGGTCATGCAAATGCGTTCATTTTGGTGAATTCCCTCAATTGTTAGCGACTTGTGGCTGCCAGCCAACTCGGAACCGGACGTCGGAAAGCCATAAAGTTACATTAATAAACTCGCTAACACCGACTGCTGTATAAATTTCCCTTAATCACCAATAATTCAAATAGCACTCTTTGGAAATTATCCGATAATTTCTCCAATCAACACATCCCTTTCTCTAGATAGTAAGAATTCAAAATGAAAATTAACGATCCTTCTTACGGAAGAGTTAAACCAATTAAAAGCATTCTTTACTGTCCTATTTATTCTATTTGTAGTAGATTCAATTTCCAATCTTCAATATGATTTAACTGCTTTAACTTCAAGGCTACACAATACTTTATTCTTCTTAAGATTACTTATCCTTTGTTGTACTTGTTCAGAAGAATTTGCGGTATAAAAAAGATTATTTCTGATAGTATGTCTATTAAACATTCATATCTCGAGACGATAGACTCGGGGTATGGATATTTATTCCTACAGAGAGCAACCAGTGTCCAGGAAACATCATTCCTCAGTCAGCAGTCAGCTATTATTGATGTACTGTACAGACTCCACTAAGACATTGTTGCCACGAAGACTGCGAATCTCTAAGAAGTTTAGAACTTCCTCTAGGAAACATTTCCAATGTAAAAACAATTCTTTTGCATTGCCAAATCTGTTGCTTTCTAAACAAGAATTTTCCAGAGTTTCTGTAAAATTTTATTCTATTTTTTAAACTTAACAAAGTGAATTTGTTGAGTTTCTTCGTGACAAAATAAAGCAAAGAATAAATTTCCTTATTTTTTAAGAACATACTTAAAAATTCTACAATATTTAAGTTTTCAAACACCATATAATTATAAATTGGTTGATTAAAAAAGTTAAAATGTTATTTGAAAAAAAATATTTTTAAATATTTTATTCAAAAGATATCATACTTTAAAATAATATTCAATTTTTTTTATATAAAAAAGCTTAAAATAAGAAATACAATACGATATCACTACTTACTGTGACATAATCACAATACCGGGCTGCAATTTTCCTATTTTAATTTAAAAATCGTGTATCGTGGGCATCCGATCCCCAAGCTTTCCATATCTGGTCTCGATTTTCATCTATCTAACTCGTTTCTTGACATTAAAAAAGGAATGAAGGACGAACGACAGTGGGAATTTATAGGTCTGCAATATGAAAATTGCAGCCCAAATATGCCCAAGTATAAAATATTTATTTCAGAAATTTAATATGTCAATTCAAATATCAAAATATTATCCTTATGGATTTTATAATAAATCTAGAAAATTGTATTTAATAGATTATTCAGTTTTTAGTTTATTTAGATGACAAACAATCTATTTGATTTTCTATTAACCATCGAGCCGTGTATATAAATATTGTTGACAGCAAATAAGAATTCTACAAATAGAAACTCGATATTTTTATTGCTTAAAAAATTAATGCGAATACTTACATTAAACATTTAAATATACTTCACTTCTTCAATACTTAAACAATAATGTCTAACAATAAAGAACAGGAATGTATTTTTGTTCAAATTTAAAGAGAAAATTGTGAAATAGCAACTTTTCAATCTACTATAGAAATTAAAGTAAGACACACGACAAGTGAGTGCGTGTGACAGATGGAGAAAGCCATTAGTAAATGTCTCAAACTTTGACAATCAAGGAAATTTTTATTTTCTGCCTTACTCAGCCACATATGACAGATATAATATACCTTTCAATAATTTCTACTTGGAAACATTATGTTTACTACGGCATACAATTCTCAGAAATTTAGATTTACTCGGTACTTTTCTCTTCTCTCTTATTAATATTCATATAAAACAGAGTACAGTAGCATCGATTATTTTCAACAGTTTACTTATAATAAGGCCGTTACGATTATGGCGAAAGATTTGCATGATACAAAAAAAATAAATTGTATTAAGACTCGATATCTTAATTTTCCCCGTATTAATGATTTCGAATTAATTATCGAAAGATTAAAAATATTTCCAATTATTTTAATACTTAAACCAAATCGGAAGAGACCGCAACTTACGCCACTTAATTACAATAGAGAATTTTCAATAATTAAGGAAATTTATAAGAATAAAAAAAACGATTCCATTAACAGCATTACTCTGTAATAACATTTTATCTAATCACCGTAATGTATTATGCCATATATTCTCATTTAAGTCGAAACTAACTAGTTTATACCTTCTTTAGCCTAGGACGTGTGTAATAATATTGGAGAATTTTCTTCCCTCTCTTCTAATGTTTAATAAGAAAATGATTAATCCGTTCGGATCTGGGCAATTTCGAATATATTCACTTTCACGTCACGTAACAAATGCTCACTTCTTCCTATTATGCGTTTTTACTTGATTACCCTCTTAGTAATTGCCGAATAAATATAGCCTTACTAAAGTTACACAATTACATTACTTCTTCTTAAAACTTGAAAGTAGTGCTGCTTTGGATAGAATACGTGATTGCCAGGTTAAAGGATCTACGACACCTATACCACGGCTCCTTTTTTCAATGTTATTTGTAAGTAGATCACGTCTTATGTAGCGAGTAGCTACAGGTAATGAAATACCAAGTTAAGATAGATAGTGTTAAGAAAACGAAAAAGAATGAGATTAGAGAGAGATTGTTGTCGGGAAGAAAAGCTCCTTCAATTTTGAATATGGAGAAAGTATTTTAGATTCTGTACTTGTTGCATTTCAACTGCTTCCTCTTATAAGTATGGTTTTTTCGAGTTACATTCGAGGTTCCTTCGTACCGTATACATTCCCATTACGTATATGATCGCTTACATTGAAAAATAAATTCATTTTATACGAATATTACGTAAATTTCAACACCAAATATAATTTAGCAGACTACACAATCGATCGATATTGTTATTCCATACCGAAACTATAAAGTTATTCGTTAATATATTATATCAATATTAATAAAATCCATTGCTGTTCGGGAGTAAGTTATATATTATTGTTAGCTTTCATCTTTGATGAGGATGGATAAAACAACACGCAATTTTCTTCTTATTATGTTATAAACACCTATCACAGACATAATGCAACAACAAAATGAAAATAAGAAAAAACATATTTATTAACTATTATAGTGATTTATGTACTTATAGGGATGTCCAGCAAAGAGAGTTGTCTGTACAAATCATGTCTTACTAAGGTCAGCGGTCGAGATGATAAGATGGATACAGTCTGCCAAGATGCAGGCTCTATTAAGGGATGCAGAGACTTTCTTCAACACCTGGAATGGTAATATATGATAGAGAGTGCAATAAAAGTCATCCGACCAATTTATTTGCGGTATATTGCTATTAGTTTGAGAAACAGCCATATTATTTAGTCATTTTACAGAATTACTGACAGGATATAATCAATTTACTTAAAGATAAAAAAAAATCTTCTCCAAAATAAAATTAAATTTAAAAAAAAAAATCTATTTTTCTTTTTACATCTACAGATTCCTTCGATGTATTTTAATTAATCAGCCACACAGAATAAATAGTTTCTTGTGTATATTTTTATTTTTTTAATAGAAAAATAAGAAAAAAAAATATTATTAACTCAAAACGAAAATAGAATTAAAACAAACAATAACTTTTCATGAAGTATTTCTTGTGAGTTTAAATATTTTATAGATTCAATTTCATTTAGAAAAAATATTTTGTTTAACTTATGCAATACAATATAAAAAAAATGTAAAACATTGGAAAGTTTTCTTCTACTAAATAAATAAATAAAATTCTACAAATATATATGACATTTAATTAAAGACATAGAAGATCACTTTGATGTAAACAATTCTCAAATTATAGAACCAGAGTTAGAACTAATTCTTTAACCTGATAATAAATTTTTGGTATTTATTTATATACATTATATAAAAATTGCCGAAAGCATTATAAGATAAATTTGACTTTTATAAATGGTTAAAGAATAATACGTTTAAAATGAAAAAAATATATATGATTTTTTAATTTTTTTTTCCTGCTGTAACTAAAGATACAATTATTCTTGTGGTAAGCTTTGAATTTCCCTTGATATCTCATTAAAATCTTTCTTCCTTACAGAATACAGTCAGACTTAATAGAATAATTTCGTATAATTATGTCGCGTCGAGTTGGATTAAATTGGTTGATCCAAGTTAAGTTGAATAAATATAAGGTTAGTGAAAGACTCGGTAGAGAGAAGTTGCCGTTTGGTCTAAGCTTAGATGACAAACTGCTTCCTGTAATGAAAGTTCATTCAAAGACCAACTTGATGTTTTTAGTCATAAACTTTCTCTTATATCTCCCTTAATATACTGAATGCAATACTGAAAAGTTTGCCTGAGGAGAGATCCCGGTGTATCACGGTATAACAGTTTCAAGTTTATTACTACGTTCCATTATTAAAAGTCCCATGTTCTGTTAATCTTCTTTCATAAATACATATTTATGGGCGAACTTGTTGCTCAAAGAATAGATTTACTATTTCCAGTCGTGTTTTCATACAGTAAGAATATCTTATCTGTAATGTTTACTAGCTTTTTATATTTAAAAATTTTTACTATCCCACTCTTTGAATCGTTTTTCTTCACACAAAAGTTAAACTTCGTTTACAAAACTTTGAAAAATATATTCTAAATTTAGACGAATTAATATGCATTACAGGCATCTAAGAAAAATTTCTAAAGTGATTTTCTATTGGGTTTCGTTCTTCTTTACACAATTTCAAAAAAATGAAACTGTAAATTTTCTTCTTTTATAATTCTTTTTATGGTTATAAAGATAAATAAATTTCAAATAAAATAATTAAATTATTTATGTCATTATTTTCATATAAAACCACAGAAATTATAATACGACATAAAATATTCTCAACGGACAGCAGAAATTTTTAATCATGTCTTTTAAATTTATTTCATTTAAAATATATTCTCTCCACTTCAAATTAGTAGTGTCTTGTCCCTGTACATCATACTTTACCTGTTAGCAACAGAGTCGTGCCGATCATCTAACTCTGTTCTCGAGATTAATTAAGGAAGGACAGACAGACAAAAGTGCGAATTTATAGTCTAGAATTTTTTTCAAATTGCAGCCCAATCAGTATAAATAAATACATTGTTATACATAGAACTCAATCTCAGATGCTTGAATTTTTATCTGGATCATTTCGTTCTGGAATCCGTTATAGACAGTGGATACGAGTACAATGGACGATGGATAAAAAGTAACTATATTTATATAGTCACGTTTTATCCCTGTCACAAACAATCTAACAAATTCCAGGACAAAATCCTTAACAATCACCTTTAAAATTGTTATATATTGAAAGAAAANTTATTTTAGTTTTGAAATTTTCAATATTAAGTAATTGCGTATGTTATACAATATCCCCATAATATTTTCTTTATTATGTCTTTCGTCGATTTACTTAGATGTAGACATTAAAAAGAAATAATAAATAAAGTAAAGCTTTCATAAAAAATTACTTTAATGACGAAGCTCAGATTTATTTAAAGATTTCAAATTTACTTTAATAATAATAAAAGGTATAACTTGTCTACTTGGACTTTTCTTTTTAACCAGGACTTGTTATATAGAAGAGGGTTGAATAAAACAGATTCGTATTGAAAAACCTTTATTGTAACTTTAGTTTAACGAATTTCTATTGGTTAAAAAGAAAGTCCAAGTAGACAATTTATGCTCAGAATATGAAATAAAGGACTAGAAGCACGTATCTTCAAGCATATAAAAATTACGATGGAAAAGAACGATAACAAATCTTGAATTTAATCTGAAGATAAGAAGTGATTTGAATGCCGAAGAATAGTTATTTCGATCGAGATCAATAACTAATACTGTAAATGCAAACTCTGAAGTGAATCAGAGCAAAATTAAGCGACTTATCGTGACACGCACACGCACGGACGAACTCAACCATTGGTTCTATATAAGGGCCTTCCAATATTCTGATCAAAATCAGTCCGTGGCTTACAATGGTTTATACTTTATCAAAATCAATGCATTCCCATTGAAAATGCAGTAAATAAAAGATTTAAATATCAAATTTTAATACTCGAACTTCACCTCGATTTCTTCTCAAATATCTGAAATTGGTAGATTAATTCGTTCGTAAATTGTTGGTTTCTTCACAGAATGCCATCTAGTTATAAAATATATGATCCGTTTTCAATAATATTTTCGATTTATCGGAAATCTTCTAAATTGATTTAAAGATATTCAAGGAAGGATAAAAAAAAATAATCGAAATACCAAAAGTTATATAAAATCGATTGGTAGAAATTTTGACATCGAGTTCTTTCTTTTCATTCCAGCAATCGATGACCTACAAATTGCTCTCATATGCTAATTACCGATCGAAATTTCGTATTAACTAATGCTAGAAAATCATTTTCGTTCTACTAAAAATAAATATTCATAACTTAAGGCTTTCATATTTCAGGAACGAACCGAATTTAGAATCAAGTTGTTGCCAACTATTCGAAATTATTTATACAAGTTTCAGAAAACCAATGATTTATTAATCCGAAACGGGACGTAGCGTGCGATACGTCTCTCGTAACTAACGTTGCATCAATGTATCAAACGGATAATCGAATAAAGATGTTCCGAATTTTACTATTGAAGATTTAATGAACGAGATCCGAATTTCTACTAGAGTAAAATAATTAACGAGAAGGGAATATTTCGAATATATCTCACCTCTTATCCCCAATTAGTCACTTCAGGTAACAATCTCCGGCTCGGAGTATCTTCTTACAACTTCCTGAAAATGATTTGTAAGATTTTGCAAGTCAAATGGCACGTCATGCATATTCATCGAGACAGCTTCTTCTATTTCTCGGATCACTGCAAATATCTCATTGCAAAGTCATTAGTCGAGCTCTCTTCACCCTTATTTGTGCTTCTTACCATTCTCTTGCAGTTTGTTTTCGGTCAAGACGTCTTGTTTATGTTACTAATGGAATAATATATCTAGATTTTCTTCAAAACAAATTACCTAATAATCTCGTATATAAAAAACAAAATTAGAATGTGAAATTATTGTTTGTCATGCTTAATAATTGACTTAGCTTGATTGAAATATCTTCTTTCTTAATTATGTAATTAATATTTTTATCTTAATATTTTCTAAATTTATTTATTTTTACTTGTATCTTATTAATTCAGATTTTGATTATACAGAAAAACATTTCAATGCACAATTAAATTTTTAAAAAAAATGTAAATTTTTTTTTGTGAAAGGAGAATCAATTAAAATTTGATTGTAATTTTGCATTAGTAACGAATTATTATCTCAATTAAAGATGAAATAAAAGTTTAAATTTTGTTAATTTTATAAATAAAAATAATTAAGTTAGCTAATACACATTATTCGATTTTAAAAAGCCCATCAAAATTGAAATATTCTGAGAAAACGAAACCATTTTAAGTTTTAAATGGTCATTTTTCAGGATTTAAGACCACGCGCCGCAAACTTATTCTCATTTGTTTTGCTGATAATTGAGTTTTATTCTCGGCTTAAATATTGTTAAAATGAGAGAAGAAGAAGTTTATAGATGTTATTTAATTTTACTGTGAAAACTTTTTGATGTAAACAGATAGTTTCCGGAAAAGAGGACTATTAAAAAGGCTGGCACGGTAAAACAAAGCACACGTACTATTCCCTAAAGGTCGTCTAGTTGTATAACATTAACCAAAGAAAAAATAGTTTTGGTTGCACGTATTGCTGTTATTGTCCCAGAGGACATCATTTTGTTTTGTGGCAATGTTTATCGAACAAAGAAAAGCACGGAAAAACCAAATCTAGCATCATTGCTGGAGGTCGCCATCTAATTATCCCACAACACCTAGCGAACGTTCCTAGAATTCTAACTTGTTGTATTCTTGCTTATAATGTAGCTAGCCTGTAATCATACCGCCGATGTTACCTTTGGGATTACAACTTGTAATCTCTGGTATTTACGGGTGTAATCTATATAACATGTTTCTAATTAAAATCCATCCTGCATTTGGCACAGTTTCATTTTTTGATGGCTCTTCTATCTAACAAAAACAGCAATTTAACTCCCTTAACGTGAAAAATATTCGAAATTATATTACACATACGGCTTTATTGTTATCCATTAAAAAAAAATAATAATAATAATAAATAAATAAAGTCGGATTACAAATTCCGAAAAGAATCTAGTGTCCTGCGATACACTTTAAAGTATATTTTGCAAATATGACTTTTATATAAATTTTAAAAAAGTTGATATTGGCTTAACTGCTGTAATATGGGAGATGGATCGCTATCATTCATGTCATCTGCCTTTCATACAGATAATATATACGTTATATTGAAAGACATTACATGCAAGTAAGATGGATTCGTGCCAGTCTTCTAACTTTGCTTGATATCAATTTTTATTTTTATTTTTTCAATTTTATCTCCAAATTACTATGGAAATAATAATTAATTCTAGACACCCGGTAAAAAATTATAGGTGTATCTAGATCCTTTTATTTCTCGGTTGGCCTTTAATGCGTTCGGTTTGGATCCTTATTGTAACTGTCGGCCATTCGACACGCCAAATTTCCTTTCGTTACAAATCTACCAAGCGTGAAAATGCTTTTATGTGTAGACTAGAAAATAGATCACTCGAACACTTATTAGAAAGTGATGGCAGTTTGTATTTTTGTGGGATGTAATAAGTAATTTTGGCTCGTTAACCGTAGGTAGGGCGCCGGTCCAATAAGCCACCGAACGTATTGTAAACTTTCCATTAGGCGGGGATTAACGAATAAATAAATACAGCAATTTGCGAGAGGCATTAATGAAAATATAACTGGAAAAGTTTGAGATGTGTTTACTCTAGAGGCATATTAAAGTTGCTCCACGTCATAAACTCGGGCATATTACTAGTTCATTTCAAGATTATTAAACTTCCTTCCTATTCCTGCAGTCCAGAAACAGTTTCCAGTTTTAATTTCCACAATATTAAATAATTCTAACATACTTAAAACGAACGGGTATTTTTTTTTATTTTGTTAAAAAAGTCGATTGGATAAAGTTAAATTAAAATAAATAATTTAAAATGCCAAACCGGTAAAGGATCTCTTAACGAATTTTCTGTAGGGGTGTTTCTTTATCCATTCTTTACAGCGAATGGCATTTGATAAAATTTATATAGCGTACTTTATTATGCTATAAAAATTAATAAGCATTTATGATTAAAAGGTTGACAGATCCACTTATGTAATTATAACTTTTCTCGAGCGATTAATTGCAGAATCTTGTAACTTTTATTGACAACTCTTCTGGCTCGGCTCCACTCGAAAAACACTCCGATGCCGAAACTGTAAATGAACATATATTATTTGTCGGCCCGTTTCAAATCTCCTTCAAGCGTAACTTCTCTAGGCACATAACAACTTCTAAATCTCTCTAGTTAATTTTCATCGACAACTATCTAGAACTTCCCAATTCCTCTCGGGATTTCTCACAGCGAATAGCAAATATAGATCCGTCCTTCCAAGAGATTCGTTATGCGTCTCGTCCTCCGAAATTTATTTAAAAGTTAATACACCTATTATCTCTTGCAGCATACGTGAATTAATCGGTTAAAACTGAACGTCGATAAGTCATTCAAATTTTTCTTTTAATGCTCAATTTTCCAAACTTTCTAGTTTACGTCGGCTTTTTATTGAAAAGGATACAAGTTAATAAATAATATAAAACCTTTAAATGGCGAAAAATTTTAATTTTTGAGCTGCAACTCTAATGGATAAGAAATAATAATAAGGTTTGGTATTATTTTTCTCTTTAATTCTCTCGAAACTATCGGAACAACGCCCCTATCACGTGAGCAGGATAAGATGGTGTACTCTAATTGCCTACAATTTCAAATAAATTATCGAATCTCCAATAAAAGAACTAAAATGTGGCACTAAACTCCTCCACTGCATCTCTTTAAATATTCAAAAGTTTCGGTTAATTCCCGGATAGTAAACATTCTTTTATCTTTGATCAAATTACACGAAATTTTTAACTGATAAGAAAGATCTTCGATTATTGATAAAAACGAAATGTAAGACACGCGGATCTATTAAATTTGCATTAATTCCCTTTCCCCCCCCCCTCACTCTCTGACCGAAAACTAATAAAAAATTAACTGAAAATTATTAGTTAAATGACTGAAGCTGATACAAACAAACTGCAATTCCGTGTTGTCAGAGATGGCGTGTGCTTAATGACTCATATTTTGTTTGCTGTTTAGGCGATTAAAATTCGCGTAGCGTGTATATTGAATGCTATGCACACGTTGTATGTCGCCATGAGTTTTCATTAACAACTTTCCGGATATTTCAAAGATAGCGTGCTGTTACCTTCATTGAATTATTTCTGATAACTTCTCTTTTTTTTATGAATAATGAAACAAACACTGAAAAATTATCCGGTAAATTTAAATAATAAAAAAAACTGTCTTCTGCATTTCAAAAGTTTATTTTTCTTCAGTTTATTTTGGCGTACTTTTCTATTTTTTTTTCTTAAAAAAAAAAAATGTTAAATATGAAACTCTTTATATGAATCCTCTATTGAAACTATGATGACGTTTCATTGAGATGAAAAACGAAGGAAGCTGTCATCTATCAACAACATAATGCAGAAGAGTGACAATTTTATAGTAGATTGGTGTGGTTGCAGGAGGGAACATAAAATGTGTTAACTAGTAGTGAATGGCTATTTTTTGACTTCCTGTAGAAAAATCCTTTGTTTAATGAAGTTTACGGTGGCTGTTTTTGCTAAAATTATGTCATAAATTTACAAGCTTTGATTACCTTTCTGCTAGTCTTAGCGGGAAATCCATTCATGAACATTTTTGTGTCAGAATAGCAGTTGAGAAAAAAATATCAAACCACCCATCCTACTAAATACATAGTAGTAAGAATGAACTTCTCCATTAAACTGGGATGAAGTGTACGACTATAAAAGAAAAAAGAAAAGGAAAAAGACTTTTCAAGAGAGATTAAACAATAATAGACTTTTCATAATTTTTTTTTTCGCTACGTAGTAATTCGGCATTTCTCATAACATTCTTTCACTTTATTCTTTTTCTGTTGGAAACGAAAAAAAATTTTTGCAAACTATAACACTTTCTACAATCGTTACTCAGCTTTACTTACTATTTCTGTTTGATTTTCTACAGGAAACATAAAGAGTTGTATGATGTAGAATCTCTGTATCCGTTCAGACAATAACTTTTGATCCGATAAGCCGATTTAGCAGGAAACAGAATCGTAATTTTAGCAAAATCCAAATTCTCAAGAATAATTGCTATTAATGATGAATATTTTATACTAGGAAAAATGGATTAAACCACAGTTTTAATATTTATACAAAGATTTCTCTTTGTTTTCGTTACGTAAGTAACGTGGAAGCGGATACGGAATTGTCTTTTAATCAATTGCTTGAAGGATATTCGACAATAGAATCTAACTTCTATCGGTAAATAGGAAGAGACTTAGCTCTGCTCTATTTATTCTTTAAACTTCGATTACCTTTAAAGCGAAACCGTTCTTACAAAGAGTAAATGTTTCTTTTAAAGATTAAATGTCTTGACCTTATACAAACAACATCTCATACGTTTCTTTCGTCAGTATTAGTTCTCTAGGGAAGCTTCTGCTGGTTCTGTCAGACCCACATCTGGAGGCTCCCTAGATAGACATCGTCAACAGGTCTTCAGAAAAAAAAAGAAAATCTCACTGCGACCCAAAGTACATTCCATCTGTCATTTCTCAATGTACTTCTATCAATGTTTTCTTGCACGGCTTGTTTTTTTTTCAACTTATGACAAAGCAAAACATAGCAGAGGATCGAACTGTAACCACACAATTGCTTGGATAGATTCATCCGAAAGAAGTACAGGTTATAATTGAAGAAAGTACTTAAACTTTCGAGACGAAGATCGTTCTGACCCACAATAATCGAGTATCCTCGAGACAGAGTAATTCCTAGACGCAGGCGTACAGCCAGCATCGATTTATAACTTGTCTGCCTGACGATAAGAAGATTTTTAAAAGTGGGGCGACCGTTTGGGTCTTTCAGCTGTCCGAGTTTGGGAGAAACTTTTAACCGTGACACAAAATCTATAACTGTGACAGTGCTAGNTAAGGCATTAAATAATTGATCGATCGTTTAGACAGTAAGTAGATTTAATCTCGAAGAAATACGGTGAAATATATTGAATCTCTATTATTCTATTATTATTATTATTTGTTAGGATTTTCTTAATGCCAATAAATTCTTTAGACAGAAACATTATATTCAAAATTTTTATATTTTGATTTAAGACTAAGAATGCGATGAACAACGAATTAAATGGTCGTAAATCTTTATTATTTAATATGTCTTTAAATATTATTCATTCTAATTATAATTTATTTAAAACAAGATTTAATCGGATGACATTTTTAATTATAAATAACTCCAATATTTACAGAGTATTTAGCAAAGAAAAGTCTAACGCTTCTGTTGATTTTTCTGCAATGGAAGTAGAATGATATTAAAAATTTACTTTAGTAATTTCGTATTTAATTTTTGTTGAAATTTTATAATCATTTTAAGCGTCAACTTTACGTATTATATAGGATTTATGATAAAAATGATTAAAAAGAAATCATCGTCTCAAGAACAGCATAGAATATTTCGCGAAATGCGAATTTGTGGTTGATGTCAATTGTAAGCGATAAAATAAATCCGTAAGAACTAGACTAGAAAAGAGACCAGAGAATTTCAATTTGTCACTACTAACTGAATCAATGGAACTAACAAACTCAAAACGATCGACACGTCAGGTTTGGTCAACGTCGTTAGTACTCGTCGAATTCTTCAGTGGGACTTACTATTCTATATTCTACACTCTTTCATATACAGGAGAGTGCAAAAATAGGTATACAGTTATTACTATGGAAAAAACATAGAAAACATTTTTAAAAAATACATTAAATCACAAATAATGAATGACACAACTTTACTTTTAGTTGATCTAACATTCAGTTTTGGTATCATTTTTACATTTCAATTCATTTTTTTCCTAAACTTTTTAATATTTGAACATGTTTTCCTGTAGACTACAAGGGCAGTAATAGAAAAGATAAAAGATAACACTAATAATAGTAAACACTAAACATCTGTAGTTCACAACTGTATATCTACTTTTGCACCCCCCGTATATTTTAATACATTATAATTAATTGCTAAAATAATAGCAAAAAATCAATTTGATAATTTAAAGTACAAAGAAACAAATTTAGTAATAATATATTGTTGTAAATGAATGCTTTTAACTAAAACTGACTGCTAAGAACATTTTTTTCCCCCTTAAAAGATTAAAAGTTTGAACAAAAAGGAAGATAAAGTTAAAACGAAACTGAAAAATGCGCTGGTAATTATATATTTTGTTTGAAATATTGGATGAAAACGATATTCGGCAAGTATCCAACGCCATTTTTCTTCTCCAAACTTTTAAAATGAACCTTATCGCGGGTTTCGGTTCATTTGGCATCGGGCGTCTGCCAATGTTATCTTGGTCACATGGCTGATTACACAAATATCTGTTTTAGCGGGTGTATTAAAGAGGTCACAGGAAGAGAAGACAACTTAACGATCCTCGACCACATCCGAAATTTCAAAACCGACGATAGTTTCCTTCCCCGCATTCCTGCATGGAAGGAACACTTCCGGTCAGAAAACTCAGAAACAAATGGAACTTTTATAGATTTTACGAAGCGTGGAGTAACAAAACTACGGAAAATGTAAAAGATGTAATGTTTTAAGCATTTTTTTTTAAATAAAGTTTTGTACATTATAAATTGCTTCTTTGTCAAAAATATCGAAATTTTAATGCTTCCCCCGCCTATTTATTTACTTTTGACAGTTTTGATTGAATTTAAACATCTGAAGGATGCGAAGAAATATATTAAAACTTGATAAATTGTAAAGCTTGTATCGAGTCCTAATAAAATGAAGCAAATTCGACATCATTAGTTGCATATTTAATCTGCAAGTTTCTCCTAGTTAAAACAACGCCAGTTTTTATATCGTTAGTTATTTTTTTTTTTGTTGCGAATTTTTCCCACGGCCGCTTATCTTTTCGGAGATAAGAGACTTCAATTTTTTCCAACTTTCGCTTGTCGTAATTACGAGTATAATGTTGTTTGTTCAGTCATCCGAAGAGATAAAAATGTGTTGGTGCCAGTCTAATTTCCACAGACGAGCTGCGAGTTTCAGACTAAATTAACGAGCAGACCTTAGTTGCCTCGATAGAGAATAAATTGAGAACTTCGGCCGTTAAAATAGATTGGAAGAGAATATTCTCAAGATGATAAAATATTTGAAGAAAAAAAATGACTCGATAAAAGCCCATATTTTCTCGAAAGATCGGATTTTCAACTTTTAAATATTAATTAAAAGAGGAGCTGGAAACACTTCTCTGTAAAACTGTCATACAGGCAAATTTACAAATTCTAAATTAATATGTTTATTCTCATTTTATAAGTAACTTTCTAAAAATGAAAAGTACTAAAGTTACGTGAAGTTTCAATAATATTTGTTCTCAAAAATTGAATTGAAATTAAGTGAAAACGAATATATAACTTCTTATTTTATTAAAAAATAAATAAATAAATAATATATTTTACAATTAATTACAATAAATTCATAATGATTTGAAAAAATTCCTATCACTTTAAATCTCAAAAATCAATTTAACCCAACTTTTAGGGTAGATAGTTTACTTTAACTTTATTTTATGTACCGAAACTATTTTAAAATTGATGGTGAAAATTTAAATGCTGGTTAGATAATAAATAATAGAGAATGTGTTACTATATATAAATTCATACTTTTTTTTAAATTTAATACATTATATCATTTAAACAATAATAATAATATAGATATGAATTAATAAATGCTAGCTAAATACAAATATATAGATATATGTTACGACTAAGTCCTATATTATTTATCAGTAGCATGAAATAGATGCTAATTAAAAGCCTTGTTATAACTTTTTAAAGCATTATACATAAGAATTGTATTATTCTTATTTTACATTCCTTGTTAATATTTAAAGGAAGGTTTTTTTTTGTACCGGAAATATGCAAACTTTCTCGAAAGTGTATTTACGAACTGGCTTTTCTGCCTAAAAAACTAGGAAACTAAAAATTCTTATGAATAGAAAAAATTCTTCTTTTTACACAGGATACATTTGAACAAACTTCAGCTATAAAACTTATTAACATAACAAAAATCAGATTTAATTGCAATTATAATTTCAAAAAAATTTGTATATATACATATTTAATAATTCTTAAATATAAAATTAAATAATTCTATCAAATATATAACAGATTAATAGAAAAGTTTATTTTGTAATTACAGTAGCCTGTCGTTATATCGCGTTTTTTTTTGGCCCCCAAAATTTAAAGCACTCCAATCAATAAATTTTAAATCATCAATTGCCATTAGATTTCTTTTCGCAACTATCAATAAATACATTTTATTCCTACCATTGTCTTTGAAACTATCACTTCAGGTGAAATAATAAATTCGTCAAGATCTAAATAAGCAAAACAGGTGAACAGATCAACTATCATTTGTTTCCTTTTGATATTAAAAGTTGTTTGTTTATTGGTTTTAAGTACTGTCTCCTCATTTACAAGTTTATGAATTCGAAATTCCATACCTTTATGTGAATTATAATTCACTCTGTAATGTGTAAGGAAAAGATTCATTATTATTAAATGAAAAGTTCTAAAATTTTTATACAGTATTAACTTTATTTTGCTTTTTTAGAGAATTTTTACTTAGTAATTTTATAAGTTTTGATGTTCTATTATATGTTCAACATTTATTTTTTAAATGTATTTATAAATTACATAAATTTTTATAAGCAATTTATTATGAAATATAGTACTGTGTAATAAAATCGCAACTGAAATTTGTTTTTATATCACAATATTTGTCTTTAAATGTCATTGTTAAAGAAACAATAATGCTAAATGGACATTCGAGATATCGATATTTACGTAAACGTCAATTAATACGATATAACCATGAATAAAATTCAGTATTGAAAAACTAAGCTTATATCAGAAATACTTGCTGATGAAAGAACAGAGGATAGAGATTCCATCGCGTGTTTAATCTGTATAGTGTAAGCCCAGAATTTTAACACACTGTTATATCGCGCTTTTTCTGTTTCCCGACAAGCGCGATATAACGAGGGGCTAATGTATTTACATTACGTATGTAGTTCATATAAGAATTATGTTGATCTATTATAATATATTGGTATTTAAGAGTAATATTGTCAAATAGCATGCTGGTAAATAAACTTAATAAAATATTTATATATTAATTATTTATATATTTTTATATATTTCAGTTTTTCAAATTTATAAGGTTCTCATATTCATTAACATATCTACTAATGTTTATTTTATTGCTATTTAATAAAATTTTGCATAGAATTCTAATAATGAGTTTAAAATACTTTAAATTTAATAAAGATTTAAATTCTTTCAAATTACTTTCATTGAGTTTTTATGTAGCTACTGATAGCCTATCCAATTCAGCTTGTCTCATTCTTCTTCTGAGAAAGAAATATGGAACTAGTTAAGATCAATTTAATTTTATTTAAATTTTTTCTTCTTGTTTTTTTGATAAAAGAAAAAGTTAAAAGCATTTGATTACAATTTTATTTTTTGTCATATCTATTATGAACTAATCTCAAACTTTTAACAAGATTTTTATATATTCCAAATATTTTATTTTAGAAACCTTTCCTAAAATAAAATATTTATATACCATACATACGATATTTCAAAGATCATTTCATTAAATTCTTCTCTTCCAGTTACATATAACACTATAATAAATGCCACAGTATTATTCATGTTAATCCATATTTTTAGTTTTGGTAGAAACAAAACAGAATTTTTTTGTCCTTTGTAGCCTTAAAATTAATAAATAATAATAAATCAATCATATAAAGATTAATTTTATTCATTTATTTCAATATTTATTTTAAATTGTTGTTATTCTACATGTACTGAAAACTTCTTTGTATAACAAAAAAAATTATCTTTCACTTATTTATTTATTTTACTGGTTTTAAGATTCAGATGCACCAAATATTAATTGATACTTGGAATTTGTTATTTTCAAAGTAAACTCTGTACATTTAAATACGCGATTCATATTGCTGAAAATATATTTGGAATTTAGCTTTTGAATATTCTGTGATTTTCAAATCTTTTACTTTTTATTTATAATTGAGCTTTAGAAAAAAATTTGCTGGGAATAAACATAAGGAGCAGTAAAATAATTGAAATTATCATTTGACAAAAAAAACTATTAAATTAAAAACATCATTATGCCAAAACCAATTTATTTTATTTCATGACAAGACTCAGATTTTTTTTCTTTCTTTTCATCTTATAAATATTAAGCTATAAACTATTGTAAATTGAACTTGTTCACTTCAAGCAATTATTATTCATTATGATTCTTAGAATTAATAATTCATGAATAATTTCAACTAAGAAATTGATGCATTTTACCTAGGCATTCAATCAATATTTTCCATTTTTTTTCTTTTTGTCTTAATGACACTTCCATTGATATAATTTCTATT
The DNA here is from genome assembly GCF_000671375.1 of Centruroides sculpturatus. Taxonomy (NCBI): domain Eukaryota; kingdom Metazoa; phylum Arthropoda; class Arachnida; order Scorpiones; family Buthidae; genus Centruroides; species Centruroides sculpturatus. The sequence goes on along the minus strand of NW_019385475.1, from coordinate 529 downwards.
TTGTTTAAAATAGCATAAACTCACATCTCATCATCTAATATAATATATTTGAAAAAGTTTTTGCTTCATTAGCATGATCTTATAAATCTTAAAATTTTAGCTCACATTTTTAGTTGCATAAGAATCTTTGATTTAAATTTTATTTTTAAACTTTTTCATTTTTGACCATTTTCATAATGCGTTGCAGAGCAAAACTAATCAATCCTCCTCACAAACCATAGAAGCCATTTAACTAAAGATGAGAAAACTGCAGATAAATACCATTGTAAAAATGGTATTTAGCAGTAACTGAAGACAGGTAGAAATTGCTCTTTTCTTGGTATCCAAATACCTGAAGAAACGAGCAGTTGTTGGTCATATCAATTGTGATATATAGGATCCCAACGTTGTGGACTAATGTAATATAATAAAAAAAAAACACACACACAAAACAACATTAAACTTTTGATACTAAAAGTAATTTTGCTTATTTTATCTAAGCATCATCATTTATAAGAATTTGAACACAAGTGAAACATACTACAAATAA